>NC_070597.1:7249555-7527055 GCF_027409825.1 Scomber japonicus | reverse complement strand
TGAACACTGAAGAAAACCTCACATCATTGTTAGTTAAATACTTACACAGTAATTACAGTAAGCAGTTTGATGTTACATCCTGTGGGTTGTAGTAGGGGTTAAACTTAATGACTTTTTATTTCCATCTATAATCTGATTTATTCTACAAACTCGGGCCCATCTAAAACATCTCTTACACTCATGATTCTGGCCTTAATTGCTCTAAAAAACACAGTACAACATGGAAAAAGAGATGAGAAGAGTGAAAAAAGAAGAGATGAAAAGATAGAAGAGAAGAGAAGAAGAGAAAAGAAGAGAATAGATGAGATGAGAAGGCAAAAGAGAAGAGAAGAGAAGAGAAGAGAAGAGAAGAGAAGAGAAGAGAAGAGAAGAGAAGAGAAGAGAAGAGAAGAGAAGAAGGAGCAGTTGCGCCACCTGCTGGCTTCCTTATGGAGCTGACGGGACGTGACGTCACGGAAACGCAGCGTTCAAGTGCTCCTCGTACATAAAGGCTTCAGCTGCGGTCAAAAAGTGGATTTCTGTGGGAAATTGTGACACAAAGAAACACATGAAGCATGTCATGCTGGCAACAGTCGAAAGTCACATATAAAGTTGGTAAAACAAGATTTAAAAAAAGAAAAAGAGAATTAACGATACAATTGCAATGTTAAACCAACATCCAACACCATTAAATGCCATTTATTAAAGTATTTTAGTAGTCTCATATCCTAGGAGTAGTGTTAGTTGCTTTATTGTCATGATATTGAGGGTCAGACAACAATAAAGGGGATTTTTTCCTCGCTACTGTCGCCAAGTGCTTGTTTATGTGGGAATGTTGTGTCTCTTTAAATTAAATTAAAGGGTTTGGTCTAGACCTGCTTTATGTGAAAAGTGCCTTGAGATGACTTTTTGTGGTCATTTGGCTCTCTAATTGAATAACTAATTGAATATAACGAAATGTAGATAGTACTCCCTGAAGCATGACGACATTTAGGGCAAATAAAAACAATTAAAGACATAAATAAAACATTAGTAATATATAACTTCTCCGCCGAATTCATCAACTTTATAACTTGTTTTGTTGTCTGTGGTGGAAAGACAGAATAACAGAAGCCAAAATGCAACTGGGACAATTAAGGATAAGAGCACAAAGTCTCTTCTTTGACCACTGGGTGGCGCTAGATCACCTTCACACTGCCGTGCTGTGTTTCCACTCATATGAGAGAGCCCTCCAGGAAGAATGAAGCACATGACAAACAGTGGGACTTTTCTTTAAGCTTTTTTTCTTTAAAGGCTTTTTAAAAAATGTGTTAATTTTCAGTTTTATTTAAATGTGCTTTTATAATTTGTGTCTTTTGCAGTTTGTCTTGTTGCTTTTGATGTTTTATGCAAACCATTTTAACCAGGACGAGACGAAGACGAACCAGCCTCGTCTTGCTTTGACTGCATCCCTTCACAAAGCCACAGTTTAAAATCAGACTTTTTTTGCACAAGTCAATTAAAAAAAACAAACTCTATAAATACGTAGGAGGAAGAAATTAAACACTACAAGCACACTGAACCAAAATATCCAAACAAGTCTCAATATTGTTGCACGAGCGTGATTGTTTTAACATTACTGATTAACATCATTTATCGAAGCTCACAGATCTAAAAAAAAAAAAAAAAAGAATAAAATAATAAGAAGAATAAACCTATAAACACATTTATAAAGTTTTAAACCTACCTTTAGTCGTTTGTAGACCCTACATGTGAATTAAAACACAGTATCACACAGACAGTATATTAGGCAATTAAATATGATTACAGCTAATTCTGTTATTGACCGTTTATTAACTGTTTACACATTAGTTACGGATATTTAGTAGTATAAGAAAAGTTATAAATGTTGGCAGATGCATGAATAAACATATAATATAATAAATGTCCTTCTATCTGCTTGCACCTTTTATTGTGTATTATAAAAGAAAGAAAAATATGGATTAAATAAAACGATGCTCAATATGTATGTGAATCTGTAGCCATTACAGTTGGACTAGATGTTGGCCTGATGTTACGTGATGGATCCTCCGTAACCGTTAAATGTTTAACCATAAAATAACTCAACTCCTAAAATAGGTTTTGAAAGCAAATAATAAATATGTGGATATCTTGACATGAAGGGTAAAATCCAGAAACGATATGAGTCTACCTTAAAGTATCAAAGTGTAGTAACTGACCACACACACACGCACACATACATCACAATGATAGTGCCATTAAAGAAGATATGTCAAGATAACGGTCATATATTAAATAGTTTTATTTATATAAAATACCAAAACATTTATTCCGCATCATAGTTGAACATTAACGACATGGCATCACACACACTGCACAGTGAACTTTGTGAACATTAAATAAATGCGCAGAAGTGAAGGTAAAGAAAAAAACAAACAAACAAACAATAAACATTATAAACATACAGTAAACAGCCACACATGGAGGCGAGTTGATTGTGTACAGCGGTGGACATCCAGAGGTTTGTCAGTGGAAGAACATCTCCATGGCGAATGATGTCATTAAACTTTAAATGGCACACAAATTGGAGAAAAGAAGAATGATGTGTAGCAATGGCGAGTTTCAGCTTGTAAAAGTCCTCCAGTGTGGGGGTCCCTGGGTTAAAGTCGAACAGGGGTTCATGGCTTGACGTCTGTTGCATTAGACTGACAGTGAATGCTTGGTCAGCAGGTGTGAACCATCCAGTAAACTTACTAATAAATCACCAGCAGAAAAATATATGTGTATATATATTATGAGAAAACAAATAAAAAGAATCAAAACTTAATGTAGGATGATATTAATATAAAGATGGTTACAACTCTGACCAGCTTTTGTCAGCAAACACCATCCTCTCTCTGTTAATCCACGACGGGCCATCACAGGCCCCTTAAGGTCCATTTCATAGAAAAAGTCTCAAACATCCAAATCAGAGTCACTGTCTGTTACTGAGAGTAGAGTTTCTCCATCCGCTCGCTCCGCGCTCCCGTCTGGACTGCACTCTCCTCCGCTAAGTGTACGCGCACCACCTGGACACATCCTGTGGTGCTGCAACCTAAAAAAAAAGAAAAGAAAAGAGGAAGAGTTTAAAAGTGAGGTTTGACTCTGAACACAGGTGTAAAACTGCACATTTTGGATAAATGAAATCAAACGAAGCTGAAGTTGAAAAGAAAAACAACTGCTTAAACAACTCAAAGTGCAGATATCTATTTTTCATTTTTCATTTTTGTCACAAGTCAAGTGGAGTCATTGCTTTAATGCCATTAAACGGCAGCGTGAAATGAAAATATAAAAGACAAAAAAGAATATAAACGAATGATTGAAGCTGCAATGACTTCATCGAGCTGTGGCTTTACTTTAATAAATGAATCTGTTGTCAGAACATCTCTGAAGCTCTGTGAATACACGTTTGTATGGTGAACTATTTGCACTCATTCATGCACGTTTTGCCTTCACCAACAGGATGGTTGACCCGCACACTGACCCTGAAACAATGTATAAAGGGAGGTAATGGAAGAAAGATCGAAAAGGTCAGAAGGAAAACAAAAACCTACAAGCTGAATGGCTGCGCGCTTTTACGCATGAATGGCCCTTTTTACTCACAACCTTGGCCGCCTGTAGAGGGATAAATTGCTTGAAGGGCTGATTGAATGAGTACGTGAGTAGTCAATAAGAGAGTGATTACGTTTTGTACGAATAGTTGCCATCATTTAAAAAAAAAAAAAACACTTTGATGATGTACTAATAAAATACATCCCAAAGAAACTGTTGAGCTGTGTTCCATAAATAAACTACTAATAGTCCTTCACTGCAGCCTGTTGCCATCTGGAGCACTCAATGAACAACTGATGTCAAGTCAAATCACTGACCTGTTTTTGGCTGCTGCCGCCCGATCTCTCTGTCTCCGGTTTTTGAACCAGTTTCCAACTTGAGTGGGTGTCAGCCCGGTGGCGTGAGCCAGCTCCCGTTTCTTCCCGGGGTTCGGATACGGGTCCTGCAGGTACCACTCTCTCAGCAGCCCCCGTGTGCGCTCTTTGAAACAGTGCGTCTTCTGCTCTCCATCCCAAATGGTCCTCGGTAGCGGGAACTTCTTCCTCACGCGGTACTTGTCCACAGGTCCGAGTGGCCTCCCCCGGAGCTTCTCTGCTTCCCGGTAGTGAGCTTCGAGCCACATCGCCTGTAATTTACCGTGAGATGCGCGCGTAAAACGGTGCGTCTCCAGGATGTGATACAGCTCGCGGAAACTCCCCGTGTGATAGGCCACCACGGCGCGAGCCCGCTGCACCGACTCGTGCTCAGAGATGGAGTCGCGGCCGTCTGTGGCCACCGGGAGGGACCAGAGGAAGCGGGCCAGCCGCTCGATGTCTCCGGTCTCCTCCAGAGTCTCACAGACGCTGGCGATCTGAGCCGCAGAGAAACACAATCCCGGGAGAGCCAGAGGAGGACAGGCAGTGGGGAGGTCCTCCGGGGAACCGGAACGGGCCAGGATAGGGGTCCCATCTGGGAACGGAGGTAGAAGGAGACGAGTGGCGGAGAAAAAGTCGAGTGGCGACCTGAACACCATCCTGAAAACTAAGTGAAACCCCCCCAAGAGGCGACGAAGTGCGTTTCGGAAAGTCTGACAGAAATCTGCTGGAGTCTGACTCTTTAGCTCACCTGGGAGTCAGGGAGGGACCTTGAATCTGAATCCTCATTGGACACCATGAGGCTGATGCGGGGTTGTCATGGCAGCACTGTCAATCAAACGCATCTCCCTCCTTTAACGCAAAAGCCGCACATACGATTAACTTCTACTTCCCAGAAAATCCCTTCTTAACTCTTTATATTGTGATCTCGTTCATAAACCAGGAATACAATAGTTTGACAAAAATCTGAACACAAGCTTTAAAACAAAAATATTAAAACGGGTTAAACTGACACAACATATCAGGCAAAAACTGCATCATGGCCAACACAGCATAAGCTTCTTAAACAGTTTAGCTTTTTATTTTAAGATTCTCCGTTTAAGAGGCTTTTGTGATTGAGAATCCTTCAGACAAAGGCACCTAACCTGAGATCTGGCTGGATCACAAGGCAAGAAATGTGGCTCCATGTCATTTTAGAAAACGCATCTCAGCTTTGAATAGGCTCATTAACAACTTTATTTATTTTATATCAGTTCAGTGAATTTTATTTGATTGGGCAAAAAAGTAAATTTGAAACTGCCTTTCTACATTAATGTGGCATGAGGCGAGGAGACAGTGACTTCATTGCTACTATGACGTTTTTTAAAATCAAAATCTGTTTCTATCATCATTTCTGTTTCATCCCATTTTTTCTGCATCACAATAACTACAACAATACTTTAAAAAAAGCATGTTATAAAGTATAAATTCTAACAAAAAAAGTAAAAAGACCATTATGCCATGATATTATGATGATGATGGTGACAAGAAGGTGACATGACATCACTCTGTACTATCAAATAAATCTCATAACCTTTCTGGTCCTGCCGCTAAGCTGCTTGCATCATTAATAGCAGTAATGTGGCCGGTGTGATTGGAAATCTCACCCAGACCTGAAAGCGTATGTTTCTCTAAGTGGTCTCCCGCCACTCTAATCACTTTCCTATTCTCTAATATCCATAAGTTCAGAGATAAACCACGCTCTCACTCCATTCTCTTACCTTGGATTAAGCATTGGGCCTATACAGCCTGCTAACATTAGTCTAATAGAGGAGCATATTCAATCAACATTAACACATTCTGCTTGCCCTGGGACATATGCTTTGGAGTGTGGCTCCCTTTATGCGGTCAGTCAGTGTGTGTATGAGACATATGAATACAAGAGTAGATTCTCTCTGGAGCAGCAAATTCCCAGCAACACACTCTTTTATACCTTTATCATGCCCCATGTCATCCTGTTTTGTTATACACATACACTCTTGAAAATGCTCGGACTGCAAACATGTTGGGCGTCAAAAAAGGGGGCCACCCAGCTTAAAGGGGTTAATGCCAATTTACCCCAGAGACAGATGTCCCTGTGTGGTGGGGTGTTAGGAGTTGTGTGCCAGTTTTTCACTCCAGATGATATATATAGTTCATGCTTGTCGAGGTAATCCCTCTTCCTTTAACTCAAAGCAAATTAAATAAGCTTTATGTTATTAATGATATAGAATAATAAAGTTCAATCAGATCTTTGTCATATGCACAGAGACCACTCCGTACAACAGAATGATTACTTTGCTGCCATAGATAATTAAACAGAGTTAGTTTTTTGTTTTTTAAGTATGAAATTGTTAACTATGAGCACAAGATATACAAACTTAACAAAATACTGTATATAAAAACACAATAGTTACAAAGACAAATAAGCATAACATGTACTGGTACAGTCTAATTGTACATTAGGGTGCACTGTATGTGCAAGAGGGTCCATGCAAGTGCAAAGTATGCAGGTAGTGATTACATTGCTCTAATCAAAATCATAAATAAATGTTTTTTTTTAAATAATAGAAAAACTTAAGTTGAATAATAAAATTGAAGTCAAATAATAAGATCAAACTGGAAAAAAATGACTATGAATATAATAAACATACGTGTGTGTATATATACTGTATTCATATGTCAATGCATTTTAAAATTAAATGATAATTCAATAAAAATGAGTTTTCAGAACCAAATTAAAAGACGACACTGATTTTGCAAGCCTGAGTTTGTCCACAGATGAGTTGCCCAAACTCAAAGATGCAATCTGGTGTTTCAAAAGTAATGAGCCAGGTGTTAGAATAAATACTATAACACTGTATAAGGACTCTAAAAGAGGAGTGATACTGCATGGTCTTTTGTGTTGGTTTAGAGCAAGCTGTTGCATCGTCCTGGAGTCTGCAAATACATGTTTTTTGTTTTGTTTTATGCCAGTTAAAAGTGTGAAGAAGGACTCCAAGCATGATGAAATGAGAACATGTATATTGGCACAAATGCTGAGGTAAGATAATTGTAGAAACTAACTTGTAAGATTTTCTATATTTGTCCTTTTGTTAACTAATCTCATTTGCTGAACCAAACCAAAAAAGCTCAAAATAACAGCGATTTTCAGTCCTCAGAGAGTAGTTCCATGTAAGAAAGACACCGCTGCTTCGCTAACTTGTTGTTCCACTACCACATATCACAACCTCTTGAGTTTGTGTAACATTGAATATTGTAAAGAACTTCAGCGCAAAGTCAAGAGGTTGTGATACTGTATGTAGCACAAAAAACTGGTAAAGCAATGTTGTCTTCCTTAAACAGAACTACTCTCCAGAGACTGAAAACATGATCATTGTTATTAGAGCAGTCTCTTTAGAGCACTTTCTAAACAAACTAACATGCCCAAAACATGTCACCCAGTGCAGCAGTGTGGCTCATAATGTGTTTTTAATAGTTTCTGGATAAAAATGAAAGCCTATAGCACAGAGGAATGTGATATATCAGGTTGTGGATGCACATACAATACTTCTAAGTAGATCAACTCATTTTTTAACATTACAAAGATATTGTAAATTGCCGGCCTTAACCTTTAAATATCATTGAATACAGTGAATATAGTTTCTTAAGAATCATAAGAAACCAAAGACGTAAGTACAAACACAGACATATTCTCACTAAAGAGGACAAAGTAATTTGAAGGTGGTCTTAACAGGTTTTCACAGCCAAGAGACATGTTTCAGTGTCAGCTCTGTTTCTTTCCATCACATTCACACGGAGAAGCACATTCTACCCTACTTGAGATGTTTGGGTCTACAGAGAATCACAGCATGCTTCACTGTGTGTTGTAACAGCGGAACAATAGACAAACACACACACACAACAGTTTGTGTCTCTGAGCGACAGTCATGGCCAGGGCTCCTCCAAGTTGAAAAGACATTCTTGTAAACCGGAGCGGGAAGAGCACACCAAAACACACTCAAGGAAACACTCAGGTGTGTGTGTTGTGTTGAAGGAGTGTGTTGTAATGGTGACAATTAAGTTAATTCAGCTACATCTCCTTTCAGTGACAGGACAATTAGCAAGGACTGTGGGGGGAAAGCAGAGCTGGGGTGGATGACACTTCCAGGGTGGCTGCAGATACACAGCGAGGATGCAAAGTGAATCGCCTCCGCGTCTCCTTATCCCCCAATAAACAAAAGCCTAGCTCCTAATTAACCTCTCCACTGACCTCCATATCTTAACACTGACCCTTTAAGCCCTGAAACTTTAACCCCCTCACCCAGCCTCACGGAGGAGGCCGCCCAGTCCCCCTAACCTCCCCCAAAGCCTCCTCCTCGTTAAGCCACTAATCACTTCCTGAGTCTTTGGTGTGCTTTTGTGCTCTTACACTCTCCAGGAGAGTTCGGTGGACAATGGTAGCCCCCCCCCCACCACCACCACCCAAAAAAACATACGGAAGGAAGGAAGGTGGTGAATTGTATCCGACTGAAAAGTATTAAATTAGGATGTAGAGAAAGTGGGAGGACACAACAAAGATACCAGAGTGATGAGCACTTTTTCTGCACATTAATCTGATGTTAAACTCTCTGATGAACAGCTGATTAACCAATTAGTTTGTTGACAGAAAAGCAATCAACAGCTATTAAGGTAATTGATTATTCATTTAAAGAAATAAGCAAAGTGTAGCCAGGAGATTGTTAGTTTAATCAGCACTGATGGTATATCAGATGGATGGGAAGGAATGAAAAGATTCCCATGTTAAGGACTAGCAAGTGTTACATTATATCCATAAAATTTAGGTTTAATTACACAGAACGATGGACTGGATGTTGGTTTGGTATCCAGACACTTCAGAGTTTTTAAATGCCAAGTCAGATATATCAGAGATTTTTTTTTCTTAAATCCCTGGGTCCCAGTAGTAGATATAATTTGGAAACTCATATTTACAGTATGACACAAACACAGTGTTAGCTCAGCAGAGACACTAGACACTAAAGGCCCTTTCCAACAATATCAAAAAGCTAAAGCTCACTATTCAACACGTTGTATCTTGTTTATTTGAAGAAGTTGTGTTTTTCATGGGAGGCATTCACTGTTCCCCCTTCTCCTAGTCTTCATACTAGGATAAGCTAACTGGCTTCTAGCTGTAGCCTTAAATGACCGGTGTGTAGGATTTAAAGGCATCATGAGGTGATGTTACAGATTGTAAACAACTGAGTAGCACAGTCTCACCCTCCCCTCCCCTTCCAAGAAGTGTGTAGAAGAACTTATGGTGACCGTGAAACTTGTTAAACATGCTACAATCCCTCTCTAGAGCCGGTGTTTGGTTTGTCCATTCTGGGCTGCTGTAGAAACATGACAGGCTCCACGGAGAGGTAGATATTAAGGGCTCCTTCTAAGGTAAATACTATGGGTAAATACAATTCTTACACTAATTGAAACATACTTATGAATGTTATATTCCATTTCCATCAAGTGTGTTCCACTAGATGCCACTAAATTCAACACACTGGACCTTTAAATGTGACAGACAGGTGTGAGAGTGGTGTCAATCTCCTCATCTAATTGTTTATTTCCCAAAATGTCAAAGTATACCGTAACATCATTAAAGAAGGAAAACATGAAGATTTGCTGCTCTGTGTTATATTGTTGTAAATTTAATACATTTTGGTTTTTGACTGTTGCAAGCTGCGGCCATTTTTTAATTTTCTGATACATTACAGACTAAATAATTAATTGATTCATTCTCAAAGAAGGGACAACTTGTTTATCATCCTCATCGTCAAACAAACCAAAGAAACATGTGTATGTACATGAGGACAGATGGATACCACATTGTGTGCAAATGGTCTGTATTTGTGCTTTGTGTGGTCACCAGGTGACCGCATCTTGACTGCACTCACAGAAACCTGAGGAAGACAGGTACTCAAGTGAATTTACCTGGGCAACTAATCCCACACCGTGATTGGTTTGCAACCTAATACCTCAACGTTAATCTATCTGTTTTATTGGTGAGGCGTGAGTCCAGCTGTGCAAGTGCAGAAACAGCTGGAGAGAGACACAAGTATAAACACACACGTCCAGGTTTCTAATACACAAACAGACCCAGATACACACAAACATGCATCCACACATGACAGATGGGTGACACGCACAAACATTAAAGCACAAACACCTTACTGATAGATGAATAAACAAGATAATCAGATAATTTGACAAATAATTCCTAATTCTGCAGTGCTGCTTTCTAGGCTGCACTAAAACTATAGATCAGACCAGCTGGGCCAGATGTTAAGGCAGTAATTACATCATTATCCTGTGTTTTGTTAGTGTCATCTCACCACGTGGGCTGTTTTTAATTAATAGCGTGAATGAGACAAACACACCAGCGGTAGCCTGACAAACAAACACCAGACAGCCAAAAATACAAACAACTGGATGGTGAACAAACGTCTGGCCAGGTCCACCCTGATAGACACAGTCCTACAGATGTAAAGTCACACACACACACACACACACACACACACACACACAAACACACAGCTGCTAGTTCATCATTTCCTTCATCTGGAGATATTATTGTAGAACATTTTAGTGAGTTGAAATTTTAGGGCATCACAGGAGAGGAGATGTTTGTTAAATGACAGCACTTATTAATTTTATGCATTTTTAAATCTGCTGAGTGTAGATCTGTAAAACATCTAAAAGAGGAAATACAGGAAAACAATTTTTACAGTTTGATGGCAGTAACAGCATTTTAAGATAATAAAATGTATAACAATTAGTGACTGAAAAGCTTCTATTTTTCTTTTTTTTTTAGGCATTCAACCAGGTAGTACTGAACTGATCTACTGTGTAGGTTTAAAATGCTGTACAAGCAAATACAAGCAAATGAGTTTCACTTGATCAATTTTCTAAGATAACTTCATGTTAATTTAGTTTTCCTCTCTTTTTAATTTTTTTTAAATTTTATTTCTTTTACCTGTGTAATAATTTTTAATGATTTTTAATGTCTAACTCTTGCTTGTTCTGTTGCTCTTGTGTATTAAAAGTCAAGCTTTGGTGCACAAATATATATGCAAGTTGACAGAGATCCCACCTATTGATGGAACTAAGAAATGACTAAAATAATAATCATCTGAATGTGTTTCTGAATTGCTGTTGCAGTTGCAGTTGAGAGAGCTGCATTCTTTATCCATGTAAAAAAAAAAAAAAAAAAAAACATAATAAACAATAACAAGGGCATCTGACAGTGTTGCAAGTCCTTCAGTTAGTATACTTTACCATTTATGTGTGTGAAAAGAAAAGGAGAAAATGAAAGGATGGTGAGTTAGATACAAAGTGGGACAAAGATGTGGGGATAAAAAGCTGAGAGAGGATGAAATGAGATGAAGGTGGGGTTAGAACGAGTGAAATGAGCAGGAAGGCAAAGAGGGGAGGGTCGGCTGTAACGGGGGTGGGGGGTGGGGGGGGGGGGCAGGCTGGCCCTGTCTGGTGTGGTTGGGGGTAATCTGGTCTAATCTGCTGCATGTTAACCTATCTGAGCAGCAAGAGCCAGATTATCCCTCTAACAATGGCCACCCGCTCATCTGCTAAATTACTCCACTCAAAATCATATGCTGAAACACACAAATACACAGAGAGGCACGCACGCACACACACACACGCACACACACGCACACACACGCACACACACGCACACACACGCACACACACGCACACACACGCACACACACACACACACACACACACACACACACACACACACACACACACACACAGATTTCGCAGGGGCCATCAGTATATTATGTTTAACCGTGGATAGAAATTGCATTCCTTTGAGCTCTCATCTGGAGTGTTAAAATCAAACGCAGAGGAGAGAGGTGTCTTGTTTGAAATGTGATGCGTGTGCAGAATATAACCCGGTCGCCATTTGTCTCTCCCAAGGTTACAGCCACAAGCGGAAAATCTTTCACATTGAAAAGACAAGAGTGGGTGGAAAAAGAAGCTTGAATTAAAGCATGAGAGCAGGTGAAAAAAAAAAAAAAAAAAAAAAAAAAACACCGGAGAGGAGAGAAGGATACAGAGAGAGCGAGGAGAAAGAGACTCCACACAACAGCACCAACTCTCAGCAGTTGTTTTTTCTATTGGCACATGTTTTTTTTAGCGTGTCAGGGTCAACCGGGTCAGCTGACCTTGAGATACAACCACCACTGGCATTGAACACCTTCACTGCCCTTTCAAGAGAGGAAGTGATAAACAATGCTTATACAGCTGCAAGAAAACATAAATATATTATAGAAAACATTACAACACGGAGCAGCTTCAGTGTCATCATATATGTGCCCTGTTAATGGACTTTCTGAAGAACCTGCAACTTTTCTAACCATTCCAGGTTATAGGTTGTGTACCGAGAAGCTCTGAGGTTTTCACAGAAAGTGCTATCAGTACAAATAAGATATAAATCAACAAGTACAAATCTTATTATAGCATGGTAATATTTGCGAATGAGCTCTAAACTCAAAGTAAACCTGAGGCTGGTGGTAATAATTTAAAAGCTTTGCAGCTTTTTAGTCATTATTGGACAAAATCAACATTTGGCCTGCTGGTGGCACTAGAAGAAATGTTGAATGAAGTAAAGATGGCCTCCAGACATATATATATATATATCTATATCTATATCTATATATATACAGTCAAGCCCGAAATTATTCATACCCCTTTTGGACATGCCACTTTTTGTTCAAATGTAAATAAAAGCTGACTGAAATATTTTTTTTATCACAATGATGCCTTTTGTACATCGTCTTTTTATCTTCTTGGAGACGCCTGTGTCACTTCCGGTCAAAAAATAACTTGCTGGTTGAATAAAAGTAACTTTAAGTCATAATTTGCCAGGGGTATGAATAATTTCGGGCTTGACTGTATATATATATAAAGTTATAAAGTTAAAGAGCACAATACTGTTGATTCTTGGTCCTCGTGTGTGATTGGTCATGTGTGACTGGTGACTGGTTTTGCTTCTGACCCAGATTGCTTCTATGTTTGTTCCTCTCCTGACCTCAGAAGTTTGATGTGCAGTCTATAACTTCTATTCAATAAACTTTTCCATGATTCGAAATTTGCCATAATTAATAATACAGCATCACGGGGGCCGCTGCCCCACCTAGAAGTAGAGAAGCACCGTGCCTCAATGTTGCCCACTGAAGACAGCGTGAGAACAGACTGTGGATGCAAACCTTCTAAAACGTTTGCATTCAGTCAAATGGCAGAGAGAAGCAGAGAGAAGCAGAGAGAAGAGAAATGATTTTCCAGGACATTTGACTTTTTCCTCTCATTTTCCATGTGTTTTCCATGACTGGAAAATTGGTCAATCATTTTCCAGATTTTCCAGGACGCTCAGGAACCCTGTATAAGTCTGATATGCTTTTTCCAGAAAAGTTTAATTACGTTTTTAAAATCCTTAAAGGAGACATATCAAGCTGGGAACAAACCATCTCAAACAGACTGAAACGTGAGCTTTTGACTTGCAGGGATAATTATGTTAGCCCCAAGTTTTGGAACTTTGACCACATTTAGCATCCAACATCATAACAGTATGTAAATAACAGAAAATCACAAAAAAAAACAAAAACAAAAAAAAAACCCAATATGTCCCCTTTAAAATAAAATTATTCCTTCCTTTTCTCCTCCTTCACTTAGCGATCCATTTTAAGAGTATGTGCACTGGAGGCTTCAAGTTTCCACATCATGCTTGTAAAAACAACGACTGGCTCCAAACTAGTTGTGATGTCACAAATCCTGCTTTTAGTACACACCTTTAACATCGATTAAAGGTGAGCACCAAGCAGCAACTATCAAAGCCTGAAGCTGAAGCCAATGTGAAGTTACCCTGAAGCATAATGTGCCGCGACAGCTGCTGACATCATCTAACCCTAACCCTAACCCTGGCTCCAATAAACTCCCACGTCAAAAAGTGTCAACTTCTCTCTAGAAATACTAAGCCAGACATTTTTTTCAATGAGTGATTGTGGCCTTAATCACTAAATTCAGGCCCTTTAATAAGTTTGTTCGTGGTCATTTAAGAAATTGTTGCTCCGTTAACAAGACCTGAAGACTTTGATTCCATTTGGCTCCAAACAGAAAAGATGGTGCTGATGATAAGCTGCAACTCTGAGCTTCAAAACGGCTCCATTTCAAACCAATGGGTGATGTCACACTTTGCTACATCTTTATATACAATCGATAATATTCCCACCTCAGACGAAATGTGAAAAATTATAATGTCAAACTCTGCACAGTGAAGATCAAACATCCAAACTGAAGTAACAAAAGTAAGAAGAAGAATTTAAGGCCACCAAAAGTCATTAGGGTTTCATCATCAGGAGAACATGAATGATCAGATTTCATAGTAATCCATCCAAAAGTTGTTGAGATACTTCAATCTGGACCAAAGTGACATGACACCTGACTGGAAATGTCTTTGCACTAGTGTGACTAAAGAGAAATATGGGTGCAGAGGAGGGCGATCTCTTGAACTTTGTTTCATGTCATTCAGCCACACAAAAACAAATTAAAGTGAAAGAGATTAAACATGAATTGAGCAGGGGTGAACACACACACACACACACACACACACACACACACACACACACACACACACACACACACACACACTATTTTAACAGGTCAGTGTCTATTGTTGTTTTATCAGGCTTAAAGTGGATTCAGTGGGCGAATCATTGAGAGGGCGCACTCTGTACCCCACCATCATCAAATTAAATTCACCCCTTTTACCCCCAAACACACACACACACACGCACACACGCACACACACACCCGAGTGTAATATATTTAGATTGCTCATTCACACTCTAACACACATGCTCTGCAATCCCATAATCCCAGTCCAGATTGAGAACACCTTTAAGATACTATGTGATTATGATTAGGGATTATGATCAAATTATGACAGAGTGACAGATTAGACGGGGGTTGTGTGTGGGCGCGTGTGTGTGTGTTTGCAGAGGGGAGGAATGGCGATGTCAATGCAGCACTCGCATATTATTTATCTACTCTTATTTCTTCATCAAGCATCCCAGTTCAATGAGTATATACTGTATATATGCTCTATGTAGAGAGAGGAGGAGCAGAAACAAATATCTCTGTGAAGTGGACGAATGAATAAATGTGTCCTTCAGAACATAGTTGTCTAATAGAAAGCATTGCTGAACTGGATTATTACCAAAAATCTAGTCTAAATAACCTTTTGAATCTGTGTAGTTTATAAGCTTTCCTTGTCTATTACTAAAATAACATCACCTTACATGTTTTATTGCTACATAAAGTCCATGTAAATCATTTACATAACCCCAAAATGTATTGTACAAGTATTTATATACACATTATATCTCAGACTCAGGTTATCATGAAGCATTACATTGTACAGTAGATATTTTTAGAATCTAGTCCTAAGAGAAACAAAAATTAATTTCACCTCTATTTATGAATAGTTGAAATGAATGTTAGTGAGCTGGGAAAAAAAGCTAAATCATAAAAGTTTAAGTGACTGGTTTCTGCAGCCTTGTTCATATTTGAAGGTTAAAATATGTGAATACATTTTGCAGATGTGAAGCTGATTACTGAAGTGTTGCAGGATTAAGTAAAAAAAATAATCATAGCAAAGACTTCACTGTAGCTTTTATATGATGGACTAGAGTTGCTTGTTGTTCATATGAGGCTACATGCTGGTAGACTGGTTGTAATACTATTTAATGCACATTGTTCATGCATGTGCTCTAGTTTAATATTTGATGTAGTCTTGCAGTATGATTTGGGCGTTTCTGACTTGGGTTTCTCAACAACCAAAAAATGAACCATAGGCCTAGAGGTCATGATAAGTGATATCAGGGTTTCCCACAGCACTTTACAGCTAAGGCGGCCGCCTAAGCAACACACGCCTGCCGCCTTAACTAACGTCTTCAAAAAATATATATAAATAAATAAATAAAATAAATAAATCCAACCAACGTCTGCAGCGGCCCGGAACCGCTGTGTCCGACTGTCTGACTTCGACCCTGAACGCACCTGTAGCTCTCTCTGTACCTCCTGCTAGCATAACACAGACAAGCTAACAGTGATATTAAGTTTAAGGAAACAAACACAGACCGCTGGTTAAAACATAAATCTACATCATCTGAGGCAGAACCTGCTTAGAAAGAAACAGAGGAGCCCGGAAAACTAATGAAAACAGCGCCCTGTGATGTCACCATTAACAACGTTAATCCTCAGACAGGTAACTGTGACGTTACTATAGTAACAAGTTTCAGGCTAACTGTGACGGCTAACTGTGACGTTACTATAGTAACACGTTTCAGGCTAACCGGCTCAGAGTAAATGAACAGCTCCAACTAAACAGGTGATATTAGCGGCATAATGTGTAAAATGCTGCGATGTTTTATCAATTTTATTTCCACCACCTTAACTAACACATTTTCTGCGGGAAACCCTGGATATAACGTATACGCCTTAATCACAAGCCAACACTGTCCATTTCTAAATTGTTAACATTTGACCTCACCTCAACAGTTAAGACTTTACTTCAGCAACCTGCGCATCACTGGTAGCCTCCACACAGGCACGACACATGGAAACGAGTATTGTGCTTTGTCCTTGTTAAATAAACAGTAGAATAAAAAATATTTAAAAACCAGAGGCCACACCAGGACGCCCGACCCCACAGATACCTTTTTATCAATTGTTACATCTTAGTTTTTCTTCTCAGATATATGCTATGATTATAACATTTTATGCTTTAACCACTTAACGCACGCTGTTCCGTCTATGGGACGGGACGGATGTTAGGAGGTAGCGACAAGTTCTTCTGAATGTTTTAAACACCAACTCTTAAACATATATATTCATGCCGTACATTGTTGGAAAGCTTAGATTGTCCTGATTCATTCAAGACCACTCACGACTTATATGGTTGCTCACAGCCGTAATAGTATTAGCGATTAGCTCGGCTAGCCCCAGAGCTAAGTAAGAAAAGCTATAATGCCTACATACCTTCAAAGTCTTCCCTTGATCCACAACGATCATCTTATGACTCAGCACTTTCTGTACAGCTCGCCAAGTATCCATTCTTGTGAAATATGAAATCCGTTTCCATAAAACCGGAATACTTTCCTCAATATGTCCATGTATTTAGTCCAACACGTAACGTAATAACACAAATAACAAACCATATACGGTCCGTTTACGTCATTTCCTGACCTGCACGTCCATCTCAGAGTACACGTGACTAGATGTTTACGACCGTGAGCCTCTTCTGCTTCTGACGACACCACACACAAGCCAATCGGTGTTTAGGTTTAGGCAGTACATGTCTCCAAAGCCAATGAGGACATGGCTTTGATTGACTGCTGTTCTAGCCTATGGAAATATTCGGTGAAATGAAGTTGATAACCTTTTAGCCAATAGTCAGAGGTTTCCAACGGTGTATGACACTAAGCTATCAGTGTGGCTGTCCATAAACAAACTCCAAGCGTAACCGGCGTGCGCCCTGTGCGTAAAAGAGTTGAACCATATATCATTACGCACACGGCGTTTTGGTACACGGTTGGTTCTTCTTCGACTTAACATATAACTTATAGCAAAATAAACAGATAGATAGATAGATAGATAGATAGATATGGCCAAACAAAAAAAATATGGTTATATGTAATAATAATAATAATAATAATAATAATAATAATAATATGGCGTCAACTTTCATTAGAGACCAAGATTTTGATTGTAGGCAAAGGGGATGTGAAGTTATAGGTGTTTGATTGTGGTTATACAGCTTTGGTAACCAAGTGTCCATTTGGAGTCTCCAAAAAGGACCTGAGGAAAACGCACGGACATACCTGTTGAAAAATAATTCAGAAAAATTCATCTTTTGGTCTTTTGACTCCAAATTTGGACTGCATGAAGCCAAGACCTGTAGCTGTGGCCTCATTGTGTCTATATCCTGCTGAGAGGTCCCTGAATGTCTGTACACATGTCATTGTAAAGGCAAACCTATGGGTGAGTAAACAACCCCATCATTGTAACCTCTGCCACTCTTTGTCAGTAAGTCACAGAATCACACAGACACTTTTACAAGAATCCTGAGAGTGTTTCCTTTCCAATGATACCAGACACATCTCTGAGTCTCAAACTATGTGGGATCTGTGCTGCTCACAACTTGGGCATGTCGTTTAGGCTAACAGCATAAAAAACAGGGGGGTGTGTTAAGTGGTTAAAACAGTTTTTCTCTTTTGATGTGTGAGAATTTGATCAAGTCTCAACATCAAGGTGGACTACATAGCAGCGTTATCTTTTTCTCCCCACCTGCCTTTACTTTGCCTCTGACTCTTATCATTTTACCCTAACTCAAACATCTCACCTTCTCATGCCTAAAAACTAATCAACTAAACTGACGAAGGCAATGAGCACCATCCATTCAGAGGCAGAGTAGGGTGGTGTCCTCGCAGAACAGTGGTGGTGGGGGGGGGGGGGGGGAGAGGCTACATTAGAAGTATCCCTGGAGAGTGCACTGTAAAACATTTCATCCTATAAAGAAGTTAAAACTGTCATGGAGCAACAAACATGAGACAAAACAAGCAAAAATGATAGAAAAGTGAAAATAATCATGCTGTAGCTTTCTGAGTGACCACTAATTAGGTTGTGTTTGTGTTTAAATCACATATCAAAAATAATACACATATCTTAATAAGGTCACACAGACATACACAAACAACCAGAAATGACTCTTCTGTATAAAATGCACAGCCACCACTGATCCTTGGCAGGTATTTTATTTCATATATAGACGCTTTCTGTAATCAAATGTGAGTGCAATCAAACAACAGCAATACAAACATTACCAATGCAGTCTGAGAACCAGGAACAGGGGTTAAAACAGGGAGTTCACTCACTCTACACAGCGAGCAGCTAGTAACCTCATGAACAACATAAAAATAACAAAAAATAATAAAATAAAATAAAATAACAAAACGTTCCTCTTGTCAGGACAGTCCGCCGCCGTCATGTGCACTTCCAAACAGCGATGGTGGGGAGGGAGGTGGGAAGCCTGTTTAACCTCCCACCCACCTCTTACAGGAAGTCCAACCAGTGATACAACAAGCCCCCCACCCTCCCCCCCCCCCCCCCTTTTACCCCATCTCCGCCCCACCACTCCCACCTCCAATGTGTCCAACGTGCACTCGGCTTTTCAGTGAACTAGATAACCTCCCATTTCCCCACGCCCATCATGATTATCATTATCATCATCATCATCGTCATCATCATCATCATCCTAATAGTATCAACAAAAAAAACAAAAAAAACAAAAAACAAATCATTTCCACTTCTCACACGGCAGGAGCCAGAGTCCACAGGTCCTTCGGGGGGGTTCAGTCAGTCTCAACCAATGGCCTGGTCCATCCTGGTCGACTAGAAAACCACGTAGCTGTACATGTGGAACGAAAGTCCTCATGCAGTGCCCTGCGAAGGTGGCACATCACGTACGTGCACAGGTGGAAGTGGGGGGGTAGGTGGCGGGGGAGGGGGGAAGGGGTGTTTATGGTTTTTGGTGTGCCTGTGTGTGTTAGAGAGAGTGTGTGTGTGTATTTTTTTTTTTTTTAAGAGGGGAGAAGCAAAAAAGGTGTTAGGCAATAATCAGACCCAGGAGCACAAAAAAAAAAAAAAAAAAAAGTCCAGGAGAATAAGAATTACATACAAAGTCTTTATCCACCATCTTGTCTTCTCTTGGCCCTCCTCGAAAAACTCTCACACACCAGCTCTCTCTCGCACACACAAACACACTCACACAAGGTCCTCATGTCATTGTGAAGTCATGTGTTCAACGTCAACATTCAAGAAAGGAAAAAAAAAAAAAAAAAAAAAAAAGAAAAACACCTCAATGGTAAAAATCATCTCTACCATCACAATGCTTCAGTTCATAAAATCTTGACATTTCTGAAAAGTGATTTTTTTCCCTCCAGGTTTTTAAAGCGGTCTGCGTGTGTGTGTGTGTGTGTGTAGTTTGTTGTTGTTGTTGTCATCGTCGTTTGTCTTTGTCCCACTGCTGCAAACACACACACACGCACACACACACACACGCACACACACACACACACACACACATGCACAACCAACATACGCACACTCACGCACTCCAACACACACCACATGTCCTCTTTTAGTGGAGAAAGACATGGCGCAATGGAGAGACACTCCTCCTCTGAGCGGGCGCACCGATCGCAAGGAGGAGACACAGGGTCGTTGCCACAGCTACCAGGGGTCTTCCAGCTCACCGGCATTCTGAGTGAGTAAAGAGAAAAAGAGATGGAGGGAGAGAAAGAGAGAGAGAGAGAGAGAGAGGCAGGTTAAGAGTCATAGTTAAGATGTTGCTCCTGATGCTTCAAGTGTATCTAAGCTGGAAGATGGTACATTTTAAACCTCAATGCCCTTTCATCCATTCAATATGAATGGATAATTCAGAAAGATAGTGAGATACTCCCCTGCCCAGCCTTTAAAAACAACCAGAACCCAGACCTCTGATGACTCACCTTGCGGAGAATCACGAGGCCAGAACTGTAAAGACTGAAAAACAGGGGAAGAAATTAAGAGAACGGAGGTCCCTACAGCCTAAAGCAGTCGTCTGCAGGTTGTCGCCGTTTTATTTTGGGGTTCTCAAACCTGAGAGCCTCTATTTTTTTTTTAAGACAAACCCAAAGAAGAGGACAGATTAGACAGGTCGTCAAAGCAGCTGAGTTGAAATTACGAGTCTAGGCTGGAGCTAAAAGCTGACAGAGGAGGGGCGAGGAGGAAGGTAACCGTAACCAAAAAAACTGCACAGCCTACACAGAAACATACATAACACATTAAATATAGAAACAACACTGGCAGATTCCTCTAGAAGCTTTGGGGAATGGCTCTGTATCAAATGCCACCATATTAATCTCGGGCTCCGTTAGGGATTAGAATGATTTTTTTGTGTGATGTATAACTTTTTTTTTTTTTTTTTAAAAGGAAAAAAATATGACTTTTCCTTCTTTTTTTGTATCCCTGATCTATAAGTTTGCATGGTGACTGATTTGTTACAGGACCAAGTGACAAAAGTACACTTAGAGATTCTCATACACTTGACACAAATCAGCATTATACCTCAAATCATTTTTTTATTTGTTAATTTGTCATTTAACTGTACGGGGACTGATTTGGCCCACGTAACCGCATACAAATACAACTCATACATACACAAACGCGCATACATACATACATACATACATACATACATACATACATACACACAGTGTTAAGCATAACCTCCCCTCACATAGTTAAGTGCTTTTTAGATACTGAAAAGATAAGTGCAGTGCATGCATTACCAGAGTCATCGGGGTACAGGGCATTATACAGACTCACAATAACCTCCCTTCTACCTGCTTTCACAGAGAGGAGAAATAAACATTGTAGGTTTTCAGCTGTCTGTTTAAAATCAAACTGCCACGATGAGGTAAGAGTTTGCATCTTGTTTCGTTAACCTGTAGGTAAAAGAATATATATATACTGTATGTAGGCTTTTTTTTTTTTTTTTTTTTAAATCTGCCACAGTTAATACCAGTATCTGTCAGCATGGGCAGAGGTTGCCCCATTACAACCTGGTTTAATACAACTTTAACCATACTATGAAATTATGGACCACAACCATATAACATGTAACACATTAATTGTTGTCCAGTTGTAATTGACCATACAGGTGCTAAACCAGGTTTTAAAAGGCCTAGACTGGACGTCATGGGCCTGAACCCCTTTAATTGGATTTCAATGGAATGACATTAATAGCCACAGTTGATGAAATGTTGTTAACCTGGTCTGTTGGTCAAAATTAAAATACTTGAAAAATAATTGGATGGATTAATATTTGGAAGAAGAAAAAAAAAACAAAACACTGTGGTCCCTCATCAATACCTGATCAAGCGCAATAATCAGTCAGAATACCTCTCACCCTAATGAGTGAATGACTAACAAAGCATGTAGCATGTTTAACGTGGTATATTTTAGCATATTATCAAGCTAACATGATAAACATTACATATTAAAATGTAAGCATGCTAACATTCTAGTTGTTAACATGTGTGCTTACATGCTAACTGTTTAGGCATGTTTGGCAAAAAAAAAAAAGTTGTTGGCCACACTGAACAGTTAGACTTGGCTCAACTTTTATTAGTCTAAAGCTGGATTTTAATCAAGCTCACGCTGTGTTTTGAGTGAAAGCCTAAGTAGCACGTCACTGTTGTAATGCTAGCATTCAGCTCAAAAGCAGTGCTATCATGCAAACATATTAAACACATATGTTTACATGCTAACTGTGTAATTGAGCTGCTAACAGAAGTTTACAAATAAACCTGACAAAGCTTCTCCTGGGTTAGAGCTGACACATGACTAATTAAAATTGAGTCACATGTTGCAGCGCTGCTTAGCTGTAAAACATACCCACTGTAGACATGATAACATTTTTTGATTTCACTAATAATATTTCCTATCGTGCCACACTTGACATTTTTGTCCTCATAGTGAAACTTTCCTCTTTTTTTTTTTTTTTTTTTTTTTTGTTTATAAGTGTGTGATGAGCATTGCAGCCTCACTAGTGTGGCTCTAGGATTTCAGTCTGGTTTTCATTTAAATTTTATGTCTACTTTGGTTGCCTGGAAACCGAATATGTTTTGCCTTCTTGAGAATTACTCAAAATTTTCGTCCACCCTGAAAATACCAACCAGGAACACACATTCTGACTCCTTTTGTGGTGACTGTGAAGCAGCTTACTAACATGTGGTGATGTGGTGGGAGAGTGATTGAAATGAAACCTCAAGTATACACCCGCCAACCCACCCAACCCACCCACCCGTCCACACCAGCATCCCTGTGTGGTCAGATTGCCCCCTGTTTGTCAGCACCCACACTGGTTTGAACAACCCCCAAAATATGTGAATACATGGGCTAACACTCAAGAAACCCCCCTCCCCCCCCCCACACACACACACTACTAAAAACACACATTTCAGTGGTGATGACTGGTCTCTTGCTCGGTCACGCAAACTCATGCAGACACGCATACATACATATACACAACAAAAGAGTGTGATCTGAGTCTGTAGATGAAGTAGGCCGGGAGACAGAGCCGTGTGTTTGAGACAGCTGCAGTTCTGAAGGTCTCCTCTCCTTCTCTTTGTGTCAGTTCGTCCCCTGTAAGCAGGTGTGGGGTTGAGATTGGGTAGGGGTGAGGGGGGTGGGAGGGGGGGGTTGAGAAGGGATATCAGCCAGAAGCTAATATTGGAGAGTTTAACCAGCCACCACTATTGCCAATGATTGTTTTGGGTTTGGATTTTTTATTGTAAAACGTCAGTGACATCAGCGTGGCTAAGCTGTAAAAAGTTGGTCAGCAGCTGAGAGGGGCGAGAAAAAGTCCTAATTAGGTTGAAGGTGGCTCGGGCAGACAGAACTTGAATAGACAGAAGGGCCATTTTTATTTCCGTTGCATTATTAAAGTATTCATGAATAGCAACGGTGGCCGTAGATGGACACCATATTAAAGCTGGAAGTGGCCAGAGTGTCTGTTCATGTTCTGTGATCAAGGAAAGAGGAGGAGAGGTCATAGCACATCTGGATAGAGCTCTGTGACCAGGATCTGATGGGTGGGAGGGTATGTGGGCTGGGTGTTTAGTCAGAGGCGGGATCGGACTCAGGAGCGGGCGCGTCTTTGCAGGTATCCGGCTCAGCAATGGTGGGTGTGAGCGGGGGCGAGGGGGGAGAGGGAGGGGAGGCGGGCTGCTCCTGGCCGTTGTCGTTATCGTCGTCGTCGTCGTCATCATCGCAGATCCTCCTGCTCTCCCCTGTCTCTCCCTCGGCAGTGCTGTCCCCCCGCAGGTGGTAGGCGGCCAGGGACTCCTCCAGCACCGTGCGGTACTGCCCCCGGTGGTGCAGGCGGAACTGCCGCAGAGCCTCCAGGAGATGAGCCGCTGTGCTGCCACCTCCCTCCTCACTCTCCTCCTCCTCCTCTCCCCCCGCACAGGCCTGAGGTGACACGCCAGGGGTCAGACTCTGCAGGCACGCTCCACGGTCACACACACACACACACACACACACACACACACACACACACACACACACACACACACACACACACACACACACACACACACACACACACACACACACACACACACACACACACACACACACACACACACACATCGAACAAGCAGTGGCACAGTACTCACATCATTGTCACACAAATATCTACCACACACTAGGGTGACGATGTCAGAGACATTCTTGCACCAGTCAGACAGGCCCATGCAAACGCTACCTCTGACCCTGTGACCAACAAGCCTTTGTGATATTTGCTGTATGGTATAACAGAGAGAAGAGGGTCGGTCAGCACCCACACAGCCCTGAGAAAAAGAGCCCTGCAAGTTAAAACCCCACTGCCATTAATATGACAAATACAATCATGTGTCCTTGACATATAGACACACACACACACACACACAAACACACACACACACACACCATCACAACCATCTTTTCAGGCTACTAAACACCTGATGCTGATTTTTTCTTAAGAATAAAAGTGCCTGTAGTAACACGGATGAGAGATTTCCTCCTACACCACACTTCATATGAATATAATATTAACTGAATTTTTGAGCTTTGATTCTCAACTTTGCATTTTGTTTCATGGCTGACTTTTTCAAGTGGACTGGAGTGGAGGGGAATCTCCACCTTCAAATTATTTCTCAACATCCATTTTTTGTGCCCTGTTAAACATTTGAAATAACTCTTTAATTTGACCGTGTTTCTGGTGCTTTTACTGATCGGCTCGAAAATAAAAACAATATTTTATTCTGGAAATTTCATTTGAAAAATGACATTAGAGGACTCGACAGTAACACATTCACAAGTTAGAGAAGCTTTTTGTAACTGTAACTACGGCTCCAACAGAGAGCTGAATTATAGGTTGATTGTAGCCTTAATGTTGATAGGTGTTTAAGAGTTAGTCGCTCCATGACAAATAAAAAAAGAAGTGCAGAGTCATCTGACATCTTTCCTTGCGCTGGACGATATGGACAAAATGAAATGTAATATTTTTGACTGAATACCTCGATATCGATATGGCAACAATTGCAAATATTGATGCTTTAACGTGGACATAATGAGTAAGAGGGTAAAGGCAGATAGTAGGACAGTAGACTAGAACAGTCTGGTAAATTCAGAAAATGACATCATTTTACTGTAATGCAGACACTTGATACTGATATTAAAAATAATACTGATATTAAAATATCTCCAATATATTGCCCAGCTTTTGTTTTTACTATAAAAACAGACAGCGGTCCAAATTATCTGTCAAGCAGCCAAGAATTACTGTTGTAACAGATGATGGGGAGCTCAGACACACAAAAAAAAAAATCTGAAAAATGCAAGAAAATGTCTACGATTGTTTCCAAGAGCCTGACAAGAGAGTGTGATTATCTAGCGGAGAGAAAACAACGCTCAAAATGTGGAATTTATGTTCTGCTTTAACTGAAGTATTTCACTTTTACGAGAGAAACGGCATAGAGGATTAGTGACTCTCTATTTCATGGAGACTTTACTAAAAGGACGAGAGTGAAAGTACGTGAAAGACTTTTTCCAAAAACAGCTGCTGTAAGGAGCGGGTCGTCTTGTACTTAGGCCAATATGGTATTTATGATATAAATTTGGAGTGTTGATTTATGGGTTTCTGAAAGCACAAGGCCATTTTTCTGTGCAATGATGGAGACAAATGTGATCGAGAATGTATAATGGTATAAATGTCAGAATCTTTTTCCTTCTGCTCAGTTTGCAATATGTATGTACGACTTGTTTTCAGGAAGAAAAAATCCTAAAAAAAAATCATGTCTTATTTATTTAATTAAGAAATATAACACTGAAGAATATACAATAAAGTTAAAATTAAGGGTATTACCTACATTAATAAATTGAACCTTTAAAGTCTACTACAACAGTTACGGCTTATAAATGTCAAATACAGATCAATTTTGTATTCAGGAAGTTGAAGCATTAAGTAATAAACTATTTCATTTAGTCACATTGAAGTCATCTGAAGGATGTGCATTCAGTGTTAGAAAGTTCAAGAGGTTCATCTACATCTTACCGTAGATCCTATTTCAATGAGAAATACAAAAAAATCAAAATTGACCGCATGGTGCTTCATGTTTTTCAGCGTGGAATGCAGTCAATTGAGTTTCACCAAGATCCCCAAGGTTATTCTATTGAGTCTATCCTCTGCCCTCTTTCACACTTCATAGCATTCATTCTGTCTCTTTCTCACACATACAAACACACAAACACACACAAACACACACAAACGCACAAAAGGGTGTCCTTGTCTGGGCTGGTGTGTGCTACTCTCATTTAAGAGGTCATGTTGGGAGGGGTGAAAGGTTGAAGAGGTGAGGGGTTGAGAGAGGGAGAGAGAGAGAGAGAGAGAGAGAGAGAGAGAGAGAGAGAAAGAGAGAGAGAGAGAGAGAGAGAGAGAGAGAGAGAGAGAGAGAGAGAGAGAGAGAGAGAGAGAGCGAGGGAGAGAGAGAGATTAACTTACCCCTTCCTCTTCTCTGTGAGGGTTCAGCTTGTTGTACACCGCCTCGATCACGCTCCGTCTGTAAACACACACACACACACACACACACACAGACACACACCTCGCTGCTTAGAGGAGAGAAAGACTCCTGACATAATGCAAACAATCCCTGTTCATTCTTTGTAAATGCATATTGATTAACATTGAGATGGAACTAAGCAAGCATCTGAGTGGATATCATTTAAGTATCCGCTACTCATGCATTAACACACTGCGTAATCTCTTTATGCATTTGTACATTTAAGTGATTCGATCGGAGTTGTCTGCAGTTCTGCACGTTTCTAAGTTTCTAAGAGCACGTGTGTGTGTAGTTGAAGTGATGTAATGCATGAAACAGTTCCTCATTATTATCTATTAACCATTAACCAGTTGATTATTTTCTTAATTAATCATCTAAAAAGACATCACAAACTACTGAAGACTGCTATTTGGGAGCCCAACTCTTTGTAGTCTGACTAAAATCCAAAAGATATTTAGTTTAACAAAATGTTAAATGAGTAAAATCAAGAATGTTTCTGTTTGTGAATAATCGACTATTTGACTCATTCTTTCATATCGGACATTTGGTGAATTAAGTGATTTAAATATTTTTCAAAAATAGTTAAGTAATAAGCATTTAAATCAATAAAGTGATGCATGTTGGGTTGCTCCAGCAAGTTGGACAATTCAAGAGCAATGAAATAATTAAAATAGAATATGTGTAGGTGCACTAATTGAAATAGTTTATTTTCACATTCAGTCAAGTTTATGAGAAATATATGTGGCATGCCAGTTAAAAAAAACCACACCTTTTATAACTAGATTTTAACTAATTTTATCTTTAATAATTATCTGGTCTTAGCAGTAACAACATACTGCACATGGATAGTGAAGTCCTGTAATATTTAACAGTGTGCTTGAAGTGTAAAACATGTAGTTCAATGTAAGGCTGCTCAATGAATCGAAACGATTTAGGGGCCAAACGATCTCAAAACTAATAAAATCGAGGGGAAACGATTTTTAATAATAATAATGAGATAGCGCTCAATAAGAAAGGTTTTATTTTGAAAAGCTTAGACCGGAAGCCACCGCAGCACCGTTAGCATAGAAGCTGAAACACACGGTGAAATGTTTTAACTGTAAATAAAAGTGCAGAGTTTCCAGCCTGCGTCAGCCGATGCTGAGTTTACTGACTAATTATTAAAAACCAGGAAGTGACGTGTGAACTGTTGTCATGGTAACCAGCTCAGCTCTAATATCTCTGCACATATTCTGCTGTGTGTTGCGTTAAGCGGCAGATAAAAGGCTGCTGCTAGGAGAGAAAATTAATTAAGCCGAATGGACAATAAATGCAGCATGTTTCTAAAGTTTAAAAAAATCGTTTTAATAATCGTGATTTCAATTTTGACCCAAATAATCGTGATTATGATTTTTTTCCATAATCGAGCAGCCCTAGTTCAATGTTATCCTGAGCTGTGTATTTACTTGCTGGCCAGGCCTCCGCCGGGTGGAAGGTTAGGGATGTTCTCTGCTGCAATGCTCCTCAGGACAGACACCAGGTCTGGGACGCCTGCCTCCCCACAGTTTCCCAGCAGCTCTGCAGGCACACACACAAAGAGAGCCAAGTTATGTTGTATATCAAAGCAACATTACAGTATATTAAAGTTGGAGATGGGGAGAAAGA
Organism: Scomber japonicus; assembly: GCF_027409825.1. Classification (NCBI taxonomy): domain Eukaryota; kingdom Metazoa; phylum Chordata; class Actinopteri; order Scombriformes; family Scombridae; genus Scomber; species Scomber japonicus. Next base: position 7,498,710 of record NC_070597.1, on the reverse strand, counting down.
AAAATCTGATACACAAGTTGCCACAGTGTAACAGACTGATTTCAAATGTGTGCACTACCTAAAGAATGTTGATTTTGTGCGGGTTATGTACACAGCCAGTGAGAACAGTATGTGGTTGCTTGTTTCACTTAACCTTTGGAGAAAAACATGTTTCAAATAGGTATTGAAAACATGCAGAGTAAGCATTTAACTATCACTGAGGAGTTATCCTTTACAGCATGTAGATTAATGAGGCAATTCTCTACTGAACATCATGCCAACTGTCAGTCTGTTGTATGTGTGTGTGTGTGTGTGTGTGTGTGTGTGTGTGTGTGTGTGTGTGTGTGTGTGTGTGTGTGTAGATATGTGCTGACCCTCAACACGGCTCTCCAGGTATTTATCCAATTCCTCTTCTTTCTTCACAGCCTCCTCTGAGATCTTGGGGGCTCCGGGTAAAGAAACCAACACCACGCTCATATTGTCTCTGCTCCCCTGCAGGATGAGGACGGGGGACACAACAAATTAAACGTTTTAAACAAATATGGAAAGTAGTTGTTGATCGTAGAGGGGCAATTATACAAACATCTGACACCAAAAATGGTTTATTGAATCAACACGACACTGGGATCAGTCATAAAGTTGTTGTTCTAAATATACGATTATTTTGTTCACACTGGATTATAAACGGTTCCATGAAGGAGAAAAAAAACTTAAAATCCTCCTCCACTCAAAAATATGTTTTTCTTCAACCCTTACCATTTTTACAATTTTTTGGTTTAGGTTAAAATGCTATTAATAAAGTAATGGCACTCTAAAACTCATTATTATTCCATTCTCATATGGTTCTATGAAAACTCTGATTAATCATATCATTCAAGCCGAGCGACCTGCCTGTTTCCCCCTTCTGCATTACGTAATCGTGCACACCCCCCCCCCCACCCGGAAGAGAGTCTGTTGTGGATCCTCAGCATTATAATACATCCATGATCCACAGAGATAGCCGTAAACAGACAGTAGTGACTGACAATGACCAACAAAAGAGGGCCACAGCTTCCACCTCCAGATGCTCCCACGGGGAAAAAGAAAACTATATAAATCTATATAACTATATCTTCACTATTGTAATGCGCGTTCGTAGGGGGGGAGGGGGAGAAGGGGTGGGACATAGGAGGGAGGAGGAGGAGTTGTTGCAGTTCAAGTTTTTTCAAAGTGATGTATCAAGTGCAAGAAAGGTAAGAATCACTTTAAATGTTTGAGTTTCACTGTGCAGAATGATATATGAGCAGAGTTTGACACTTGAAGGTTGTTTTCATCTTCATCATCCCTTCATCCTTCATCTCTGAATGAATTGAAAATCGGATTTTAAAGGGACCTAAAGCTTTAAGAGAGACGTGGGCTCTGTGAACATTTTGAGTTTGTATTTTTCTCTGTAAAGCACTTTGAGCTGCATCCCTTGTATGAAAGGTGCTCTTTAAATAAAGTTTATTAGTATTATTATTATTAAAGTATGGACCTAAACTAGTCTGGAAGTCAAGCCTGTTCCAGTATTCATCTCACACATGTTTGATGAGGGAACTTGAAGCCTGCAGAGCACAAACACTGAGAATATGCAGACATCTTCTATCCAGCAGAATAAACTTTAGAAATCAAAGATATTTGCACATTCATACTTTTTTTTTTAATAAGGCAGAAGAAGATCATTTAAAAGTAGTCTTAAAACATGACTGAAAGGGGAAGCCAAGGACAGAAATTGTTTTTTTGAGTGCTACTGTAAAAAATAATACCATTTCTACGGCTGCTTTTCACCAAAACCTTCTGGTGAACATTATGCACACAGGTTTTGGTAATCTGGCATTAACGAAAATCATTTATCTTTTAATTGAGGTTAGTCAAAATCTATTTTTGGACTTGTTACATGTTCTTAATGGATTTTTTTTTTAACTACATGTTAAATATGTCAGGGGGGTGTTTACTGCCTCAAATATCACACACACAGAAGGACATTGATAATGACGTTGTTGTTTACATTATAAATGAAGGATGCATCAACAACAATCTGACTGTAATAAATCTGTTAGTGTCGGATCAAAGATGTAATACAATACCACAGGAGCAGGTAGATTTAATAGATGGATCATTCAAACTGATTCACTATTGTAATTTAACATCTTTAATTAGGCTTTTATTCACTTGTAATATGTGTGTTATAGAAACAGAGTAACAGCATATTATTTGGCGTCATTTAGCAGCACCTTTATAGGACACTCATTGAAAGGAAGGGAGGAAGGAAGGAAGGAAGGAAGGAAGGAAGGGAAGGAAGGGAAGATAGGAGGGAGGAAGGAAAGGAAGGAAGGACGGAGGAAAGAAGGAAGGAAGGAAGGTAGGGGGAGGAAGGAAAGGAATGAAGGAGGGAGGGAGGAAGGGAAGAAAGAAGGAAGGAAAGAAGAAGAAAGGGGGATGGAGGAAGGAAAGAAGGAAGGGAGGAGAGAAGGAGGGAGGGAGGAAGGACAGATGGAAGGAAGGAAGGAAGGAAGGACGGAGGAAATAAGGAACGAGGGAGGGAGAAAGGAAAAGAGGAAGGGAAGAAAGAAGGCAGGGAGGAAGGAAAGGAAGGAAGGAAGGAAGGATATTTTGGGATATTTACAGAAGTTACCGAATATAATTATTTGCCCAATAAAGGGTTAATGCATGTTGATTGTTTTTATATTAATTATTAAATTCATAGTTTCAGTGATGTCATTTTATAGAATAATGTTTATTGTGAAGCTGTAGTGTTTGATGATCAAATTTGATGGATCACTGCAAAAAAATGTGCAGTTATAACTATATAACTCATTTATATCAGCCAATATATCGCTATTGGAATGTTTTTACTTCCAGTTATCTGTATCAGTATTGGTCCCAAAAATCTATTATTGGTGTACTCTTAACAAAATGTTAATAAAAGTTTGTTTTACCAGTTTGTTTTGGTACCATTTTAAGAGTTTAAGGCACATTTTAATGATCACCAGGATAATAATGTGAGTCATAAATGTCATAATTATTTTGGCGAGGGTAATAATTTTCATATCATCCCACGCCTCGTGTTCGCTGTTACATTCATCACAAAAGGCCGTGGCAAGCGCAGAAGATTTATGACAGCATGTGGCTGTTACTTGAGATAAATCATCCAGCACGGTAAAAATAACTAGACTGCTGTGCACTTGCTGCTTCTCCGACAACTCTACACACAAAATAAATGATACATGGAAGGCCAAAGTCCGAGAACTGTGAACTTATATAGACGAGTTCAGCGGAGGCAAAGAGCAATTCTTGCTTTTTCTCAGATCAATAGCTGACAAGGCCGATGTGCACGGGCAGACTTGAAAGCGATAAAGCACCATTTAACTGGGCGGCCGAGCGAAGAAGAGCAGCCGATAGTAATAACTGATAAATGAATGAATCATTTGTTATCTGGGTGATCTGATTTCTTGCACTGACGTGTTCAAATTGTTTCTATTACATTGTGATGCAGTAATGCATTATTTGACGTATTTAGTTATCTTTCCGAAAATGAATACTGGTAACGTTTGTTCTTGAACGAGTCAGATTTTGCCCTAATAATGAGAACGAGAGCAGAGGCGAGCAGATGTGAGATCTGGATCAGAACTGATGCAAAACCGTCATCGTCACCCACTCTGTCAAGAAATTAGTCAAAACGAACACTTAAACAGCTTCAACTGTTCACTCATCACCACGATCAGGACGACAATCACATGACAGGATTAACAATAAAAAGTTTAAACAAGTATTTGAATTGTGACTCGACACATCGTTGTACAGTGCACAGATGTGGTGATACAGACACAGTGTAAGAAGGGAAGGGGGAAAAGAAGTAGAGAAGAGAGGAAAGAGTTGGTTTAGCTTGCTAACTTTTAGGTTTGATGGATTTAATGGTTTAAAAAAATGGTTTGGTATCTGTTATTATTACTACAATATTTTATATTCACAATTAATTATTAATGTCAAGAGTTATACAATAAGACAAAGTCATTTTAAGTCATTTTTAATTCATATTCCTCAATATATTTGAAATTTCAAACCATTATAGTCACAGTATTGTATGATCGTTCTCACATTATCTGCAATGTTTAATCCTAAAACACACCTCTACCTTATAAACCACGCTGGGAGGCAACCAACATTTCATTTTAAAAGACAAACATGATTTTGGTTTTTTTGTAATCTTTGTTCATATTTAACCCTGCTGTTGTCCTCAGGTCAATTTTTATCCAAGATGGGTAAAAAGGTGTAATTTCATTTAAATGAGGCCTATTGACCATAATTAACAAAAATAGGTGTAAAACCTGTGCTAATAAGTTGTAATGAAGTTGGCTAATAGAACTGGGTGATAATTTAAACCTTATGTTTTATAAACAGTCAAACCAGACCACCAAGTTAACCACGTACACTCTTTGGCCTACGATGCATGATTTTTTCATTTTATTTACATCATGAGTAGACACAAACACTCACCTTATGCAGGCAGGTGTCCACCACTGAGTTACAGACCTTCTCCAGGTCGTCACACACCAGGAGTCGTGAGCGCACAAACTCGCACAGCTCCTCGTTGGACATGACGTCCCAGATTCCGTCGCACGCCAGCACCACAAACTCGTCTCCTTCGGCCGCCCGCTCCAACACACACACCTCAGGCTCGGGGCTCACCAGCTGCTCCGTGGGGCCCTTACCATCCACACATTTGTAGTCGTAGTCCCCGAGGGCCCGGGACACAGCCAGGGAGCCGTTTACCCTCTGGATCATTACTGAGCCGCCAGCGTTCTGGATGCGCTCCTTTTCGCGGGGGTTGCAGGGCTTGTGGTCCTGGGTGGAGAAGCCCACCTTGGTGTCTCGACTCAGCACGGCCCGCGAGTCGCCGCAGTTAATGAAGTAGAGGTGGGTCGGGCTGAGCAACACGCACACAGCTGTAGAGCCGCTGCGGTCCAGGCCCTGCCGCAGGTCAGAGAAGCTGCGCATGTACTCGTCAATGTTCAGGAAGCCCGAGCGGATGCCGTCCTTCACGCCCTCCACGGAGCAGGGTCCTGAACTAAAGTCGGCCCCTCCTGACAAGATGTGTTCCAGCAGGTGGCCGGAGCAGTAGTTGGCGACTCGGGAGCCTGCGTGGCCATCATAAACAGCAAAGAAGGACCAGTCGGTGAGTCCGTGGGGGAGGCCCACCACAGCTGTGTGGGCGTCCTCCATCTCCACCCGCCAGCCCTGCATGGAGCTCAGGCCATAGCGCAGCCCATTGCCCTCACCGTGGGCACTATGCTTCTCCGTCTTCGGCTTATCCAGGAATGCACCCATTGCTGCCTATAGCTGGAGATTTATCAGGGAAAGAAAAGAGAAAAAAAAGAAGATATGAAAACACCTTCCATATACTGTTACCTCAGCCTCCTTCACTGTAACGCACCACAGCATCATTAACACACTGAGTACTAGAGCCCGACTGATATATCTGTCAGCCATTATTGCCTATGACAAATACATAGGTATCGTGTGTATGTTGTCCGATATGCACCAATATATTTTAAAGATAAAAGTTATATGGGCAGTGCTTTATGTGTATTCTGGTTTGAAATATACATACTGTGTGTTTTTTGTTCTGTTTTTTTTATTCATACATTCATATGAGGCCTGTGATGGATTGGCAATCTATACAATGTGTACCTCCACCTCTCACCCAATGACAGCTGGGATTGGCTGCAGCCCCTGACGATGTTTGTATAAAATGACTGATGTCATTTTATACAAACAAGATTATTGTCAAACTGTAAAATATCATGGCCTCCATTACATTTGAGGGACCATTGTTCATACGTATATTCTATATATAAACAATATGTCGGCCGATATATAGAGATCAGTATCAGTACTAATATTTGGTATTGGCATCATTCCCAAAAATCCAGTATTGGTCCCTACTGTGTGTGAGTGAGAAGATTGGAGATAAAGATGTGAACAGGTTCTCATTTACATGTTTGAAATGCAGTTGTGAAAGCAGGGAGCATTAAAACACCACTGGAGTTTTCACGTTTTCAAAATCTGATATGAATTAAAGTGATATGAAATCGAGACGCAATCAAAAAAAATGTATCTCACTGACTACGTTTCAGTTAGATTTATGTGTCTTATTAGACCTTTGTGGATCAAGTATTTAAAACATCATAAATACAGAATGAAGGTGAAACCTGATTCACTTTCTTATCAATTCTTTTTATATATATATATTCTATGAATAGCCAAGCCAAGTGTATAATAATATCCTCCATCCTATAAATCCCTGTGTAAACCAGCAGGTTTTGGTGTCAGTAGTTCAGTAGGCTGATTATAGAGTGCTTTTAATTACTCGACGGATGGTGAGATCCTGACAAGACAAAGATAGCAAAGAAGGAACCGTGGAGCGGAGGATTACACTTCATCAGAAAAGCTTCTTTGAGCACACAGAGCCTCTTTTCTTCTGAATAGAATGTAACTAATACTATTAGTTACCTTGTTGGCAGGAAATAGAAAATGACATTATTGCATTATCGAGGACTCAAAACTCTCACCTGCCAAGTGATGAATGGAGAAGAGATCTGTCTTTGGGAGTTAGTCTTTGCTTTTTGGCTCAAATAAAAAGTCTGACTGTCAAACACTACATCTGACTTGACACTAGTCACAATGCGGGGGGGGTACTGGTTCAAGAAGAGAAGTTTACTGTCACATGCAAAGTAAAAACACTGATGTTCAGACAATGCAATGAAGTTCTTACTGTGCTGCTCTCCTTAGATGCAACACAATACACTCAACAACAATAATATATTATGGTTTAATAAAAAGGCTAAGAAGAGTAAGATTAAGTTACCACAAGTCCAGTTTGGGTTATGAGCTATGAGTTTGAAGGCTGATCAGACGTCAGAACACTACACAGAGGTTTATAATGTTATGTAAAAAGTTTTTCTGCTCTGGAAAGTTATCATAGCAGTGATTTTATCTTTCATTGCAATGATAACTGTAGAAACACAGCAGGGCCGCAACTAATGATTATTTTAATAATGGCTCTATCTACCAATTATACTCTCAATTTATAGATTTGTGTGGTTTAGAAAATGCAAATGAAAAATATTGATATTCCTAAGTACAAAATGTCCCAAACCTAAAAAATCTTGTTTTTTATCATAAAAGGAGGAAGAAAACTAGAAAACATTCATATTTAGGAAGGTGGAGCTCATGTATTTTTGCCATTTGATCTCAAATCAATCTCTCTTCTGAAACCATCATTCGATTATTTAAATTGTCATTGATTTCCTGTTGGTCGACTATTTAATGAACCTATTAATCATTACAACTCCAAAATACAGTGTTCATTTTACAACTTCAAATCAACCAGGAAAGTGTTCTGGTAGATTTGGGCAAAAGTTAAGCGAGGTTAAACTTTTCATTTGTCAGACGAGCACACATTTAAAGCCAGAGCCCTCCATTCTAATAAATGTAATAAAAAGGAAGTTTATGTGGTGCAATTTAGTAGTGACTGTACCTTAAGAAGACACTGGCAGCACCTACTGGTCCTCACACTGGCCAGTCAGTCTCCTAAATCTCTCTCTGGCATATTTGACCCGGACTATATTTTTCCATCATACTAATCAATTCTGCCCTAAATGTCAGCAGCTGCTTTACAGTATAGCTCGGTTTGGTTGGGGAGGCAGCACTCATGAGATCTTAAAAATCGATAGAAAAGCGATAAAAAAAAAAAAAATCACAAGCGCCTTAAGCATGTCTTTTTTTCTCTTTTTTTCTTTTCCTTTTCTCCAACATATTGATTTCTCCCTCGCTCTGCATTACCTCCCACATGAGCGCTCACACGGCATGACAGGCATGTGCCCAAAAAAGGCTGGTACATGCGAGGAGTGACTACAGCTGGTTTCAGAGGAACGTATGTGTGTGTGTGTGTGTGTGTGTGTGTGTGTGTGTCTGTGTGTGTGTGTGTGTCTGTGTCTGTCTGCTCTGCGCATGTGTGCAGTGTCATAGTCAATGTGCAAGAAAAAACACACTCTATAAATACGCCGGGGTGCTGGTTTAGATTTCATGTCCAGGGTGGGGCAGTGGGCCACGTTATTCACATTTCTATTTTCTTTTCGGTTGTATCAACAGACTTCCCTCTCTGTCCAGCTCCCGCCGCCACTGACACTCACGAGGTGGCTCGTATGTTCAAGTATGGTAGAAAAGTGAGCTCACATGTGCGCGCCTGCCTGTGCCTGTGTGTGTGTGTGTGTGTGTGTGTGTGTGTGTGTGTGTGTGTGTGTGTGTGTGTGTGTGTGTGTGTGTGTGTGTCTGTGTGTGTCTGAGAAAAGAGAAATCTGTTATGTTCACCAGCAGTGATTCTCTCTAAAAATAAAACAAACACACTGCCGTCGCCTAGCAACCACCCACCCTGCAGTGCAAACATCCAGGCTTAGCTTCATTCAGCAACATCCCCCTCTCTATGTCTCTCTCTCTCTCTCTCTCTCTATGTCTCTCCCTCTCTCACACTCACACGCACACGCTCTCTCAGCCGCCTGGTAGAGAGAGAGGAAAGGGGGAGTTGCATCATCCATCCATTAAAGCAGTCGCAGCAGTCAGACCCTGAAAGGAGACATGCAGACTACTGCGAGAACACATGTAGATACTATGAGACTGTCCTCTGGCTGTCAATGGTGCAAGAAACTGCTGGGAGGAAGAGAGAAAAAAACACACACACTCAAACACACACACACACACACACACACACACACACACAGAGGGAGAGAGAGAGAAAAAAACCCCAGATAATATCTTAATTGAGACATCAGACTGAAACCAGGAACTCCCAACCACTTAACCCCCTCAAAAACTGCTTTCACCCTCACTGTAACCGCAGGTCAAAACCAGTACCCCCTCCCCTCTCCCCTCTCCCCTCTCTCCTCTCCTCTCTCCTGTCTCCCCTCTCCCCTCTCTCTCTCTCCTAAGACGCACATGTCTGCCAAAAACTACTGGCTACGAAGAGGGAAGTGGAAGGTCGGGGATTACATAATGCTGCAGAGAGCCCGAGTGCAGCTCTGAGAGCAGCAGGCACACTCGTACCAAACAGTCAATGCTATACTGGAAGCGAGATTAACACACACACACACACACACACACACACACACACACACTTGCTATTCATACAAATCAATATGTTGAAATTCAGCTGCATTTTCTCTGCAGGTTCATGCTTGATCTCAGAGGGAAATGTGACAACTCAGCGTCTTGAGATTTTGATGGTTTGATGGTTTGATGGTTTGATTAGAGCCTGAGGGTCTGAATATCTACATTAAACTAATTATTAAAGATTGTTCATGACATTATATTTAGGTCATGTGATTTCAGAGATTTCATGAGGTTTTTTTTATGGCGCTGTCCACATCACACTACATCACAAATTCATTAAGTCTGAAGCTGCTTTAGTGAATGACTGTTTTCACCACTACAGAAAAGAAGTAAGACTTTTACAGTGATGCCAATACAAATCAATAAAGTGATATATCTTAAAAGTTACAGACAACAATTTCTCACATTGTATAAGAAATAAATAGCCTATGCTAATTGAATAACATTGATATTTAGAAATAGTAGCTAACCTGCTGACATTACAGCCCCGCTCCTGTATCAACACAACTATTTTTCTGGCTGTTATCAAGACAAACTTTTATTTGCAAGTTTCTTTTTAATTATTTAATCCCAAGTGTCCTGTCCATTGAGAGATTACACTAGCTATGTTAACATAAATGCCAGAGTAGGTTTGGGGCGATAAGACCAAAAAGTAAAATCTCTTCCTTTTCTTGTAAAATGTAGAAATACTGATACATGACATATTCAGGGTTTTTTTTTTTTTTTTAGGATTTACAAAGAAGTTGAGCAAGGATAATGAAATGTTGCACCACCTGCAACACTTTCATCGCTGTCCTTTTTTTTTTTTTTTTTAAAGGAGGTCCCATTTATCCTATACTGTATAGCTATGGGTTGATAGTACCAGAAGCTTCAAATAGGTTAAAATATAGACTTCAATTATCAGTTTCAGTGCAGATAGAGAAAAAAAAAAAAAAAAAAGACAAAATAATCTCCTCCTGCTGTTTGTGTTCCCAGACATCAACCTGGTATCTACAGACAACCGGCAGCACACTGGACCTGGACAGGGTTTAATCTAACACTGAAACAACACAAAACTTTTTTTTCAGTGCGTACCTCTTGCAAGCGTGACCGTTAAATTCACTCCGATGCGTCTAGAGTCAGCTGGAGTCATGACACTTCCTTAAACTGCGCCGGGTGCACGTACAAGTGTAACTGTTGCATCACTGTCTGCACTGTGGGAGAGTCACTAGTGAAGAAAGTCACTGTAGATGACTATCATCTATATGGTGTTTACAACTACAGGTAACCTTTTCATATTCACTATAATGACTCTATTAGACAGTGTGGGTATTGTTTCTATATAATAGTAGGTCAACAGGATAGTAAAGGAACTATTTGGCAAGTGTAGCCTGTTTGCTTGCTAACACTGACCAGCCAAGCCGACCTGTTGGACGCTGCTAAATGGATAACACACAAGCTAGGTCAGGTCTTCAATAAATCTTCTTGGCTGCCTCAATAATTTGCTTTGAGTTAATTAAACAGCTGGCCTCCTCTTGGCCAGATATGTTACTCTCTGTAGTGACTGGATAGGTATGAGGTATAATTTCAATTAAATGAGGCCCATTGACCATCATTTCCCAAACATGTGTGTAAAACATGTGGTAATAAGATGGATTACAGTTGGGTAAAAGGTCTAACATAGAACTGGGTGATCATTTATACATTATGCTTTATAAACAGTCAAACCAGACCAGGTACATTTTGACCCGGGAGGACAGAAGTTGTACAGTCCATGGTAGACAACAGGAGGGTTAAGGCAAAATGGAGTCCTTCCTCCACAAGAAAACAAGGCAGCAACATCAGACTGAATAACTAAGAGGTGACAAAACCACCATATTACTAATTAGTCTGAATATCTGGCCAGCAAAGATGTAATGAACTTGCCAGAATGGGTTTTTGAACCAAATATAAGACATGAATGATCCCACTAGGGGTGGACCATATAGCCTCGAAATTGTATCACAATATTTAAATGAAATGTGAGATAATTATGACTATATAGCACAAGATAGCTGAGCCTTTTATCAGAGATTGAAGGTTTTTTTTATAATAACCTTTTTTTGTGGAAAGAACGTCAAACTTGAATTCTGAACATCCATCTGAAATCCTAAAACATGTCTGGAAGGAACTTTACAATAAATTATTGGACAAACCCAATAGCATCATTTTGTTTCTCAATTGCTCAGAAATGGATTAACTCAAAAACATAGCTATAACATACATAGATACTTTCAACTTCCCAATAATAAACAAAGCCATTTCCATTTCAATGCTATTAAAAGTTCATTTCCCTACTCATAAACAAAGCAAAACAGTCTTGAGTTAATTTCTCCGTCACAAAACAACATAAAACGATCCTGGATCCCACCATGCAGTCTGATAATTACACAATGTTGCAGTGTTTCCCACAGAATGGTTGGATGGTTGGACCTCAGTCTGACCCCTGGGAGGGTCCAGGGGCACATTTTTAAGTCAAATGCATCAATCTGGGGCTAAACTCTCTAAACAATGTTGTGCTTTAGTCATTTAACTACTGCTTGTGTAGGTATGAATGGTGATGACACAGCCACAAAGCATGGGAAAGACATTTTACCAGTCCATAAATGTCCCAAACAAACCATCAAAAAAGACTAATGTCCATATTTCCATTATATCCAGAAGTGATTGTCCAAGTTCAACTACTCCACTAGGACAGAGCAGCTCTGGTGCAGGGTGAGATGCTTTGCTGAACGTAGTGGAGAGTGTACAGACGATGTTCGGCTCACTATGAAACTGTGGTGGCACAAAATAGACTATGGTGGGACACCGTCTCTATAATTAATGGGAAACGGTGATGTTGTGCTGGTCCCACTAGAGCTGCTCCGAGTGGAATGAACCAAAATCAGGGGCTGCAATCTTCAGCGAAATTTAATTCACTTCATCATCTATCCAAACACACTTTAATAAAGCATGTAGGCAGTTCAAATTGTCCAGATGTATCCCCTGAATGTTGCCCTCAGAGTGTTAAATATCAGCAGAAATGTAAACCACAATAACCGACTTTATGATGCAAGTCGTAAAATTTTACTTCAACAATTTACAGATAAAGAACCAGGTCAGTTTGTCCTTAACACTTTTCTTTAAGACCATGTGATTATGACACATTGGCAGGCAGCCACCAGCAATAACCAGAGATTACACCACACCTTAAACACTTACACTTTCTTGTCTTTATTTCATTATTTAATAGCTGATGACCAATCTAAAAAGGAAAAACAGCCTTGAACGGTCTTGTGGGATATTTACTGGATTTACGAGGTGAAGAGAGGTACCTGAATGCACCATTAAGGCCATTAAGCCCAGAATGGATTGTGGGATGCTGAGGACTGCATATAGGATACACCGGCTCACGTTTCACAGCCGCATTTGGAGGAGCCTGCCTAAGGAATGGGGGCAGCCTCGTCGATCCGTTATGACGTATTCTTGTAGTCTTGAAATATGGACTTTGAAAGCAGCCAACCCTGAACTGGGACATGGCTCACGTTGTGTAATTAGCACCCATGTCGCATTTATAACCTCTAAAGCCACACCTTCCCTATTATATCTATTCACACGCTTGAAATTCATTCATGGTACACATTGAAATACTCTTTTTTATCTTATCTTAGCTCTCTTAACAGTCTCCTGCCACAACCCTTTCTGACCTTTACCCTACTCAAACTCTGACCTTGCTACTCTCTCTCTCTCTCTCTCTCTTTTTTTTAAAGTTTATTTTATTATAAACACATAAAACAACGGTTGCAGAGATCCAACATGCAGCACTTCAGCACATTTTTTTGACCCACGTTTCGTCATTTCCCCCTTTGGTGCGCTGATCTGCTGCAGGACGCACGCAAACTCGCAAAGTTCTCTTCCAGGAGTTCATTCAAAATCATCGCTGATATTTTAATAATGCAAATAACTAAAAATACAACCTTAAAAACAAAGCTTTAACTTATTGCTTCACTCAATATGTCAAAATAGGGACATAACTGATTGAGACTGAGGAGTATGTGGATGGCAACCAGCTAAATAACCCACCTGTCACCCTCCACTTTCATCCTACTGTAAAAACATGACAGGCTCCATGGAGACGATCCGCTCCCTTTGTAGACATAAAAGGCTCATTCGAAGCTAACAAAACCCCAATGATTGTTATATTCTTGTGATTGAACACTAAATAAAACATGCTTATGAAAATTATGTTCAATTTCTGCCAATAGATACCCCTAAATCTCACACCCTGCTCCTTTAAATCACTTTGTCTGACTCTATGTACTATAACAATGGATACTCAACTCTAAAGCTGCAATATTGAGTAAATTAATCGATTAGTTGCCGATAGGGCTGCATATTTGTACTCCATACCTTTAAGGTATCGACCGGAATAAAGCAATACCAAGCAGTATCAAAACATCTCGCTGCAATCGATCCTTTTTGCACCCAAAGTTATAAAATAAGACTATCTGTATGGACTTGCTCGCAGCCAATCGACGCAAGTCTCTTCAATTAATAAACATTAATAATGGTTTTTTAAACCGGTCGAGGCAGATGGCCGCCCACTCTGAGTCTGAGTCTGGTTCTGAGGTTCCTTCCTGTTAAAAGGGAGTTTTTTCTTGCCACTGTTGCTCATGTGGGAATGTTGGGTCTCTTTAAAGTTAAAACCTGAAGAGTTCGGTTTAGACCTGCTCTATGTGTAAAGTGCCTTGAGATGACTTTGTTGTGATTTGGAGCTATACAAATAAAGATTGATTGATTGATTGATTGAATAATTGCAAATCATTTAAATGTGGAGGATTGGTGGTTTTTTAGGCATTTTAATGCTTCTATTCACATAATGGGTATTGAATGAAGTACTTAATTGGTATCTGTATCACTTTAAGGGTACTTGGATTGGTAATGGTATTGTCATTTTTTAAACTATACCCAGCCCTAGTTGACAACTATGAAATTAAATACAAACTATTTTCATTAATCATTCGGAGTCATTATTTAAGAAATAACGTCCAAGTTCTCTAATTCCAGCTTCCCAAATGTGAATATTTCCTGGTTTCTTTAGCTCTCTCCAGACAAGGCTCCAAACTTTTTTCAACACCATCCTGGACATGTCCTGAAAAATGATTTTAACCATCCCAAAGTAAATGTAACTCTGCCCCAAAATCCAAAATGTTTCTTTACTTTGTAAAGCAAGACAGAGTTCGCCTGGGGCCCCTAAAATCACTAAATCCACCCTCTTGATGTATGAGTGTCTTCTTTAACTATTTACTTTAAAGATTAGAGAAGCTGCTTTCAGTAATTGTGAACGTTTCCATGGTTAACTGTTTGTGCTTTTTGCAAAACTGCAGTTTCATATTTATGTAGCTGACGACGTAAGCTGCCTGCTGTGGTCTGTTTCTGCTCCTGATAACTCATGTGGTCTAGAAAGATTGTATTGTGCTGACTGCACCAATTTCTCCAGCTGTCTCGCTTGTATGATTGTAGAAATAATTGTTATTAGCGTCTGTATGTTTCTGAGTATTCGCTGTCTTTAGTTTGTTTAATTGTGAGTCATGCCTGATGAGAAATGAAGCTGTCCACTGCATGGTCATGTGAATGGGTGAGATGTGCTTGGTTCATGCATGTGTGTATTAGTGTTTTGTGTATATCTGATATCTTTTTTAATGCTGCAGTGGACAGCTCAAACAGAGCTTTGTTGTATACTACAATGAAGACCTATTCTATTACATATTATACTCTATTAATAGGAAGATTTATAGGAAGATTTTCCTTATTAATGATGTATTATTTCCCCATCCACATCAGATCATAATGGACATTTTTATGACCTGACTGATTCACAGGTTCACCGTGGTGCCTGCAATCCACACAATGACACACATCACTTTACTGTCCGCATACAAGCTATGTTTGAGAAGAGTTTAAGGCTCAGATTATTAAAAAAAAGACCGCAATACTACATAAAAATTGTCTTAATGTTAATGCTTCAAGCTAATTTACTCACACACAGTAAGGGTAGCGCTGTATTTTATTTAATCGGTTCAACATATCTGCGACGTGGTGCCAGAAAGGACAGCAATTTGTGACTAAGAAGACAGATGGACTGGTATTGTTGGAAGGTTTTACATCTTGTGCTCAGTGGCCAGTGATCAATTGTGAAAATGGCAAAAAGTTTCCCAGAGTCCATAATGATGCCTTCAAGTGTTTTCTTTTTTGTTAGAAGAATACTAACAATAATAATAATAAAAATAAACTTTATTTAAAGAGCACCTTTTATACAAGGCATGCAGCTTAAAGTGCTTTATAGATAAACATAAAATAAAAGCAAATAACAAATATTGTGTGTGCTATCCAAGAAGAGAACGATAACCAGAAAATATTTAGATTTTAGAAGCACGAACCTGAGATAATATATAATTTAATATTCTGTCTAACAACAAATTGATTAATAAACCAATCATTGCGGTTGTATTATAGGTCATTGATTGTATCTTTATTTTAGATGCATTTAAGCATGGATATTTTCTAAAAATGACCCCAGAATAAAGCAACAGCACTTTAACATCAGTGCACCACTGTTACCTACATGCAGAAGCTGATAAGGATATTTAATCAATGAAATGAGCACAAACACAATATCTGAAGGGCTCAGCAGTAAATTTGATACAGTTGTCTTTCTGTTGATATACACTTGTTGCTGTCAGTGAATAATCTTTACGGCTGCAGTCCAACTAATTTACTCCACTAAGAATTGTGAACAGTACAGCTTGTCTTGGAGAGGTCTCTAATTTTTCCCAACAATAAAAGACCAATGTGGGCTCATACAATGATTCACATATTTTTTTTAAAGCACCCTGTGACGCCCACGAGCTCCATTGCTGCACACAGCCGAGGCCTTAAAGATCTGTCAAACTCTAAAATAAGCTTGTCAACTGTCTCAATCTCTCACTGTGACGCCGTCTTTCATCTGCACCTCAGTCTTTAAACGGTGACTGCTGACTCAGATAAGATTATCAGCTATTGAACTCCTCCCGTATCTGGCCGGCAGGGCACATGCCCAACACCAGGTGATGTCATATATTCGTCACCTGGTGCACCTTATCGCAATCTGATACAGCAGCAGGGTGGCCGCCGAGCTAAATTTCAGCTCTGCATTATACAAAATTGATGATGAAATGTGAACTTGCCCATTAGTCTTAGCTTAGATAAAACATGTTTGAAATATAGCAGACCAAGGACTTAATTAACTATGATTTTCTTAAGATTTAAAATCTCCAAACTTTAAAGTGGAATAAACTGAGACACCGAAGTTTATCTGCTCAAAGAATCGGTCTTTAGCACTACCCCTACCATGCCCATGAATCAGAAATTGAAGGGAGCACTGTCTTTGAAAACTCACATTGCTGGTATGGTTGTCTGTTTATTAATATAGAAAGTGAGGGTAGAAATTGTCTTTTGAAAGCTTAAATTAGACTTGTGTTTGGACTATCTCATACTTGGAATAAGCCCTCGCTGCATAAAAACTTTGCTGTCACAAAAATTGAGGGTTGAAATTTAATGATTTTCCTAAGATTATTTAAACTCTACAAACTTTAAAAAGGGAATAAACTGAAAACACCAAAGTTTATCTGCTCAGAGATTTGGTCATTAGCTCCTCTCCTGATTAAAAAATTTCATATAAAATGTTGCCAAGCCCATGAATCAGAAATCAAAGGAGTACTCTTTATATTGCTAGTAGGAGTGTCTGTTTATCAATATAGAAAGTAAGGGTAGAAATTGTCTTTTGAAAACCTAAATTAGACTTGAGTTTGGACCGTCTCAAACTGGAAATAAAAAACTGGGGGGGGTGAAAAGACGACAGTAAAAGACGATAGAGATGACATTGATTACTGATCTGGGTTGTAACAATCAGACACATCATAAAAATGCATTTCATATGGTGGTTCTATACTTATAGCTGCCGTGGTTACCGCATTACCACAGTTACACAATCACGTCACGCCCTGTGCGGAGTCGTGCTGATCACCGTTTCACCACTGAGCGAGCAGCTCAAGAGATGAGACATTAATTATTCTCTCAGGCTCGACATAAAAGAGCGATGCGCCTGCCGAATGCCAACCAATATTCCTGCAGCGAGTCAGCCTCTCAGTGACAAAGCTGGAGTCAAAATTTGATATTTTGACAACAGCCGTTATAAAGAAAAACTACAACAAAAATAAATGCATTCGTAAAGTTCAGCGTATTGGTCTGAATGTACGTTTTTAAGTTTGTGGGGTCATCTTATATAGACAATCCTTTTCCAATGGATAAAACACAGGTATAAAACTGACTCTTTACATGGAGTGTTGGATTATGGGTAGTTTGTAGCCTTAATGTTACTAAGCTATCAAGTGTCTTAAAGTTCATTTTCTAAACAGTGTGTTGAGTCAATCGCTAAAAGTGTTTCATTAGTCCAGTTTAACCTGCACCGATGTGTGAAGGCTCGGTTCACGTTGTTTTTCTGCCACAGAGGAAATAAATTCATGACGAGTGAGTCCAAACTGTCTTCCAGCATTTCTTCTGCGGAAATGGGGTAATGTCAAACTGCCAAATGTGACATGGACAGATGATAAGGAGCTCAAAAAGACAAACAGGCAGGCGTAGAAATGCTAACTGCTGGAGAAAATCATTTTTGGCTGCTTTCAAAAAAGCCTGGTAGAAAAGTGTGTGAGTATGTAACTGAACCTAGGCCTGGGCGATATGGGCAGAATCAAATATCACAATATTTTCAACCAAATACCTCGATTTCAATATTTTTACAATATTGTAGGGATGACTATTGTTGCTTCTGAAATATTCATGCAATGAGATTTTCGATATATAATCATTAGTAACGTGGATATAATGACTAAGTGGATAAAGGCAGGTAATAGAACTTTGTGTTAAGCTCAGAAAATGACACTTTTACTGTAATGCACCCTTTAAAAGCAGGAAGAAACTTATTCCATATCACAATATTACGATATTCAAAACCTAAGGCGATATCTATATAACATATCACGTTATCAATATAAAAACAAGGGGTCAGAACTAGGAGGAACTAATTATTTTCTAACATCTGAAGTATAATTTTTCTTTCTTTTTCAATGATGGTTACCGTAATGCTTTGAATAGTTTCGCTAATTTGTGCAATAAGGGGAAAAAAATGTATACCGCAGCAGTTCTAATCATACAATACAAAGACTACAGCAAGCAAGGTTACAAATGTTAGTAGCTGCATTCAGCATGTAGCTGTCAGCCGCTCTCTAAACGAGAAAAAAAAAAGATATTATGCATCAAGAACAATGGCTCATACAAACCCCAAATTCAATGGGCACGTTTATTCTATAACCCAAAATCTTTTTCAACATAGTCTCTGAGTTCTGGTTGACCATATGTGTTCATAAACGCCCCAGCATTTCTATACATCTAAAGCAAAGTTAGGAGTAACCAGCCAAGCCCATGTTTATGGTCAAGACATTCCCTCCACATTTACACAGCTGTCCTGCTCCTATGGACCTGCCCCTCCTACATACAGCCGAGAATATATACTACAAGACTTAATATAGAAAATATTAGCAAGAAATAAACCTACAGAGCAGCTCGCTTTGCAGTAACGTCAATCAACTGGGACACGAGGCCCAAAGTGTATAACATGCCACAGTACTTAACCAGTTAACGAGCAAGACAGTGAAGACAATTGAAAGTAAATCAAATTGTGGCAAATTATTAGTTTGTATGTTCAAGTCGAGGTTCAATACTTTCTAATCTATACTTCATTTCACAATTATTTTGACAGTATTTCAGCTTCTCAATACCAACAGTGCTAGATCAAGGAATTTGAAGTTAAGTTGTGTACTGTGTGTATCATTTAATATGATATATATATATATATGAGGTAAACAATGAGCTGGTGGCAATCATAGTGAAACGTGGCTGGTTATAAACACCTTACCAGTTTGTGACTTACATTAAGCGTTATCTGCTTAGATTACACTGACTGACTGACTTCAACATAGATACTACACGTGCCTTGTGGTTATAATTACCCCCCCTGAGGTCGTAACATACACAACAGAACATACAGTCACTTCATTAGGTACACTTGTGCAATATAATTCAATACTCTGCTTTAAATTCAGCATTTTTCTTTGGAAAGTTTATACATTTTTGTCAACATTGTGATAAAAGGTGATCATTTTACTTTGTGTTTATTACCGAGGTTGTACTAAGTGATGGTGGTGTACTGGGCTGCATTATATTGACTGGTATTCCTAATATTTTGCCCCTTCACATGTATTTTAATGGAGTGGACAACCTATTAAGGACACCATTCAATTATAATGCACCCTAATACACCACAATCACCCACTATTACCTCAATAATAAACAAAGTAGAATGATCACCTTTTTTTTGACATTGTCAGCAAAAACTGAAAATGCACAAGCTTCACCACAACTGTATAATCTAAAGCAGAGCTGTTGTATTGGACTACATTAGCTTGCACAGGTGTACCTAATAAAGAAGCCAGTGAGTGTATACAGCAGCCATGCAGTTTATGTTTGACACATTGACACTATTAGCTCTAGACATTTATCACCACATATAGCTTACTTATTGAAGTGAATGTGACTTGTGCAGTTTAATCTAGCATCATTTCTGCGGTGTTGTATGCGTGTGTGTTTGTGTAACTCACAACATCAGACCTCTGGAAACACCATCAGACTGCTAACCATTGACACCCATATGACAAAGTCCGCTAAGCTGTCATTAGCTGGTTATAGCTTGTGTAGTTATACCATTGCTAGATTAGCTGTAAGGAGGAGGGAGGGGGGGCAGTCTATAAGCACTGAAAGGCCCCAAATGTGTCGTTTTAAATTGTTAAACAGCAGATGTTTTTGCTTCATTCAGAATAGCCTTACAGCTAAATGATTGGCGGTAAAGGTTTAACCACCAAGTTACTTTGAAACTTCAGGTGAGGAGCCAGGTTTTGTTTTTTATATTTATTTTGACAATGGCTAACCTAACACAGTTTATATTAAACATGAGCCGACTGGTTGGTTTAGTAAATGCGTTTGTGCGTTTTAAATACCAATCCACTGACCACATGCTGAACTCCACTCCTCTTTACAATGGTCCCTCTGCGGGGAAAGGCCTAGTTTTGCTGGTGTGTTGATGTGAGCTAACGTTAGCTTGAGCTAGCTAATGACGTTAGCTCACATACTAGCATTGCTACTTACGTTTTCCTGCTGTTACGCGAATGTAGAGCCAATCTTGATGATATTGCCGGACCACTCGCTTTTGTGTGAAGATGTGCTGTTACCCCTGGTGATCTATCTACGGCGCTTACGTGAGCTACGCGCTAAGCTATGTTATGTTTCCCTTATTTCTTTGACCAAAAAAAAAAAAATAATAATGGAGATTGGCCTCAGATGAGCGGCGATAATTCCTTTCTCGGTGGTTCCCTGCTTGGACAGCGTTGATTTTTACGCATGTTTGACGCCAAGTTCTGTCTCTCACATTAAATACAGACAATTCCGATCGTTTCCCAAACAAATATGGAACCCGAAGAGTCGGTTATATCATACAACGCTGACAAAATCTAGCACTTTCTTCCATTGAAAGGCCAGAGCTATCCTTCGACTTTGGGTGCTGAACAAGAGGAGGTGTTATTTTTGGCATATGCACGCTGATTGGTCACGGCGTCTAGGCAAAGCGTTCGCTGATTGGCTGGCTTTGCTGTCACTTAGCTCTGCCCCTGACCAAAATTATACCTGATTGGTCGATTATAGAACTCCTGTGATGCACTGGCTCTAAGAGAGAGGCGTTCGTAAGCTGTACCCGCGTACGCCGGAATCGACTAGTTCAAGCGGAGTCAGCCTTAAAATAAGAGCGTCAGCGCCGCGCAGGATGCTGGTTGAGCTACTCCTACATGGCGACAAAGATAAATAACACAAAACAAAAGCGTGGCACATTTTAATTCGAAATGTTTTAATATCTTATTATGTTTGGAAATTGCACTATACACCAGCCCGAGCGATCCGGAGTACATAACAAGCGCCTCCTAACTCAAGCACAACAGGGACGCTTGAAGGGGTTCCAGGGAGTCTCTAATAAAAGCAAGAATTGTTTTAATTTCACATAGGCTAATTGACAAGAAATGATCCTATTTCAAGAACTACTACTATTATATCTGTTATATCTGTATTCCAAATTTCATGTAGACAGTAGTTACACATATCAAAACTGAATTTATCCTCAAATCAATCAATCAAATGTACAATGTGATACTACTACTAATAATAATACTTACTACTAGTAGTAGTACTATTAATAACAACAGCAATAATAATAATAATAATAATAACAATAAACAGAAGAAGAAGAAGAAGAATGACTTAACTTATATATGACTTTTTAAAAACATTATTTAAAAAGTGCTTAACATTGTAATAACCATGAGAACTTATCACATAAAAGCACTTTTTCAGAAGAGATTCCAAACTGTGTACTGAATCTGCGAGCTTCACGTCCTCTGGCAAGCTATTCGTAGGATTTCAGTTGGACTGTATATGGGATAGCTTTGCTCAAGTTTTAATCTCAGGTTAGGTGTTAATCTCTGCCTCATTTAGATGTACTAGCTAATTATGTAGGCCTATGTGTGAATGACTATCGTTTCTTTAAGCTAATTAATGATACCCCATTTTTATTAGTCAGTGCCTATAACAAACTGAGGGGCATTCAAACTGCTCTAAAATTATACATTAAAAAACAAAACTTGCCAGAAAATGCCAGATCAATAGTGCTGACCTTTCTTCCTCCATCACCATCTCTGAGTGAAGGAACTGACACTTTCACAGCTAAATAAAATGTTATGACACCCATAGCCTTGATTGTTCTGCTCAAAAATGCCTCCTATTGTATTTTTGACTTTTTAACTGGTTTTAAACTTTCCTGATATCAGACAGAATCAGTCAATTCAACTCAGTGGAGTGGGCAGATTCAAAGGTCTGGACACAGGCACATTTTAAACATGCAGCTGCACCTTTCCTGGAACAAACTGCAACACTTGAACATTGACCCCTGTGTAATCATGCGAGACGTACAGTGAGTGTGAGTTTCCTCTGCTTACAGTAAAAGTCACTCCACTGATCATGGGAACACCACAGGGGGTGGCACAGTAATTACTCCCACACTTTTCTTAATCTCTGACCAGCTGCTCTATTGTTGGATGTTTAGGGTAAAATTGCAGACTGCAAAAAAGGCAAACTAACACTGTATCCAGATATGTTTTACAAACCAGGCAGTGGGAAACTTCTATAGGGGCAGCAGAAGTGTTTGGCATAGAAAACTGAACAACTTGTACTGAGAGTCTGGGGGGGGGGGGGGGGGGGGGGGGTTAACAGGAGGCCGATAGCTCATTGTTGCCCTGGCAGGTTCACCTGGCCACAACTGTACCTGCAACCTTCAATTTGAAACCACATTCATTCACTTACTGTATTCCCTTCTTTGGCCTGACACAGCACAGCAGACTGCCTGGTTTGGAAGCAAAAATAGGAAACAACAAGAGAGTTTTTCATGGAAATACAAGATGTTATAACTCTAAAATAGGTCAATGATTTGCAGTAGGTCTGGTGGTTCCCCACATGACATCATATTTTACATGAGTGCTTCCTGGTCTCATGGTGAGAGAGTCTCATTTAGAACAGTGTTACAGAAGAATGTGTTTCTTATCGCCAGTTAATCTATGCAACTGATTCTTGAGGCGCCAGCATGATTAAAACGAAGTGCTTGTCAGATCCTCTGAAGCCGGGCAGAGTGTGAGTTGTTTAATCAGCCTTTCTGCAAGATCAAAACATACACATTTTATACTCACACTGTACAGATCAGACGCCCGAGCACAATATAGGTGCTCACACTTTGACCACTGACGATTCCTATAAAATGTATTCATTAACAACACAACCGCATCCTCAACGTGTGTAGACAAAAAGAGAAAGACAGCAGCACTATTACGGAGTGTGGAAAAGCAGATGCCTGCAAAGAAGCACACAATATTGTCTCTCTGTTGCATTATCTGATGCCAGAAGGAGGCTTTACCCAACAATTTTTGTCATTTCCAAACCCGAGAATTCAACAATCACACCCTCTTTTACACAGCAATTGGGAAGGTTTTATATTTATTAATTAGCCACATCAGAAATTTGACATCACATCCTTTTTCAGAGCCCAGTGCAGCAGGAGAACTTCTTGGAGTGGAAACATAATGTGTAAGGGCTTAAAAGCTGGCAATGTGAACAACATCAACATCTGTATGCTTTTTGTGAGCCTGCACCATCTACTGACATGACCAGAATATAAAGAGAGGGGATATTTTATTTATTCAATAAACAAAGATATGCAAAGCTGTAAAAAAAAAAAAAAAAAAAAAAAGGAGTACTAAACTGGAGTGAATAAAACTGGGGTGGAGATATTAAAGGATATTAAAGCATAAACAAGTGTATAAGTACATGTATAAAGATGTTTAGTTAGATAGTGTATCAGTGAATCAGAGTTGTGTGTGTGTGTGTGTGTGTGTGTGTGTGTGTGTGTGTGTGTGTGTGTGTGTGTGTGTGTGTGTGATGTCAGGATGGGGAAAGCAGGGCTTATCCGTTGTCATTTTGTGTTTCTCCCTCAGGATTAGACTTGAGTCTTATTAATGACAAAACTCATCAGATATCAGAACTCCCTTAAGGAAGCAACCAGAGTTATGAGACACAGGTCAGATTAAGACCCAGTTTAAAATATGGTACGTGTGTGTGCGTGTGTGTGTGTGTGTGTGTGGGCATGTTACAGACAGATAAAGAGTGTGACAGAACACAAGAGAGACAGCATAGTGGTATTTAATTTTCCAAGATGAGGGATTATCACTGGCAGAATTTGATCATTCTGCTCTGATCTCAGGATGTTCAATCACAGCTTATCCCAAATATTAAACTCTCAGTCTTTTGTCCCCTTTCCCCTCAATCCCTGACACACACACACACACACACACACACACACACACCAACACACACACACAGACGCTCGCGCCACTCCAACTGCCGAGCTTCTCATTGAGTAAAGTGGCCCGCTGAGCCTACTGTCAGGGTGGTGTGTGATTGTTCAGCCACCTGGTCACCTCAGGGAATGGGGGAGAAGAGGGGGGGGGGGGTGGAGGAGGATGTCTCTGGTGGGGCAATGTTGGGCTTTAGTGTCTTATGTAGGCAGCTGAGGAGAGTAAATTAAAAAACTGTTACGTCTAATCCGGAGCACCAAGAACAAGTGGCACACACTCCAAAATCTGATCCCTTGTGTTTACATGGATCGGATAAGCTTACACAAACACACACACCAACACTGACGCCGACGACACACGCGCACACACACGACAGCATTCTCTTAAACACACACACACACACATGCATACATACACACATATTCCCCGCTGCTAAATACCCTGTGATTGTGTCCCGGGCCGGATGGAGGAGGGAGGAGGGAGGAGGGAGGAGGGAGGAGGGAGGAGGAGGGAGGGTGGTGGCAGGAGGTACAAGGCCCTGATCTGCACTCTCATTTTCAGACTGGAGATCTGCACCCAGGACATCTGGGTCACATCATTACTGCAATCTTCTGCTTGTTCATTCCCAGCTTTACATGGCTTAGAGTGACAGACCTGCACACAAACACACACACAACGCACACGCACCCACACAGACACAGACATATATATATTTACAGCATGTAATGGTTGTAAACAGTGAAATAAAATGATGTCTGAAAAGATTAAAATGCTGGTTAGTGTCTGTAGTATCACAGATTTTAAGATACAGTGAAGAAATTGGAGGTGCAGACATCTCTGAGGTGTGTGTGTGTGTGTGTGTGTGTGTGTGTGTGTGTGTGTGTGTGTGTGTGTGTGTGTCAAAGTAAAGCTTTTCTTTACAACTGGATTTTTTGCTACTAGCAGGAAAAATGGAAAATGTATGCTAATATAACCTGTAGATTTTAGAGAAAGCAAATATGTCATGTTATAATGTGATGTTAAGTTAAGACAAGATAAGATGTAGCTTTACTGATAAAATAAAAATTAAAAATTAAAAAATAAAATAAAATACTATATACAATAAACAATCTCTGTGTAAGTAAATCTGCAATACCTACATGTGCAATACAGAAGTTCCTGAGATTATACACATGTGTACAATGTTCCAGGGATTTACATAATTAAAGTCTGTCCTGCAGCCTTCAACTGTTCATTTATTTTCCAAGTGTGAAAAAGTAGCTCAACAGTTTGAGAAACATGTTGAGAGTCCAATATGGTCTGTGTGGTGCAGCTGCACTGCTCTCTAGTGGTGAAAAGCTGGTCTTACATCTGAGTGACAGTTACAGATGTTGACCTTGAGGGGACGCTGTTGAACAACATACCTGAGAGGACGGAGGCAGGTAAACTAAAGTTTTCAAAAGAACCTGATTAAATAGACTTTATGTTGTATAAAAATGTTTGCTGTGACCCCCCCACCACCACCACCACCACCACCACCACCACACACACACACACACACACATTTGTCCAATATGAAAAGTCCAAGATAGTTTGGCTGTAGTTCATGATCATTATCAGCTCATAATGACTGTTTGGTTTACTTCATTGTATTAGTCTATTTATCAGGAACAATGAAAAACATTGTAACAGGTTATAACATGACACAGACGTGCTACATGTAAGATTTCTAGCCAAGGTTCATTTGTGAGACCTGACCCTGGTTTAAGTGTTCTACATAGCATTACATTACCATACATATCATCAAAAGTACAACCATTACATCACATTACAATCACGATGAAGGACAAATGTGTTAATTATTATTGGTACTTATATGACCTTCTCCATCCATATAGACCCAGTAGTTCACTGGTTGTCTCTTTTTCCCACCTGAAAACAAAAGGTGATCGGGCCTTTAGAGTAGTGGCTCCAACACTATGGAAATCTCTTCCTTTAGGGTTATAATCTGCAGCCTCTGTAGACTCACCTGTTTAAACTGGCCTCTCTGTCACCTTAAATTGTTTTTAGTGCTTGTTTCTCTCGTACGTCCTCTGTTTTATATATTTTATGTTTTAATTTAGTTTTTATTGCTTCTTTGATAATATGGTTTTATAGCCTTTGGGGTGTTTTTGTTGGGTTTGTATGTTTTTATCGTCCCTTTGTATTCTGTGAAGCATTGTGAATTCTATTACTATTATTATACCAAATACTGAAAACACACTCACAGTGCTTATTGGTTACTAATCAGTGAGTTTTTATCAGATTGAACACATCTGATGATACTGGTGTCAATAGGCCTGCATGTACTTGAACATAACACCACTGTAAAGGGGGGGATTACTGTGTGACGTTGCAGGTGATTGTCCTCTCATTGAGCTCTGAGGGTTTACCTGCTGACACCAGGTGAGGGTTGGTCTAAAAACTCTGCTCCAGGTGAGGCTCGAACTCACAACCTCGGCATTGCTCTGCTGAATACTGTCATATAAGTACCGCGCGCTAACCGATTGCGCCACTGGAGCTTCGGCAAGAAGCCGCTGGGAAAACGATTTAAGAGCAGACACGAGCAAGCCTGTCTTTAAAAGATAAATCTGTGTTAAGATTGTGTCTTCTGTTTTTATTCCTGCCTGATTTTTAACTCGGTGCAGCGTTAGAGATAATGTGAACCGGATGGGAGCCTGTGTCGGTGGTCACACAGAGTTCAGCCTGCAGCAGCTTATATACAGCCGATTTACACGCTGCGTTCACGTACCTCTCATAAAGCTCAGAATTACAAGACCAACAGGAGCCACAGGAGAAATACGACTTGTGCAACATAAAAGTGTGTCTTTGTGCTTGTTTTTAGGATCATGTTGGGGTTATGAAGGTATCTCACAAAAAAAGAAAGGAAAACTCATCTGAAAAGGTTTTGCAAAGAACAGAGCAAACAGCAAAATCAGTTAATGTAGGAAATATAAAATCGAGACAAATATAAAAATGTAAGTCACAGACTGCGTGAAAGCATAGCCTACTGATAATCATTTTTTAAAGTTTTTACTTTCTTTACACATATTTTTGGAAAGTGTATTGAAGGTTTCTCATCAGTAATCATATCAGAAACAATAATTTAGTTTGCGAAAACAACAAAAAAGTATAATATGGTGAACAGAACCTTTTTTCCCTTTTGCAAGCCCACATAAATTATTGTGTCCAGACATGTGTGTTTACATTCATAATACATCTATATAAAAATAGATGACAAGTTTATGCCACAGCAGCAATCTGTAAAATCTCTATTTATACAGTTTACTACATGTCCTCCAAGAAAACCTACGCAAAAGGTTGTAAAGTTAGTCACCCAAACTGAACATATACATATACCTTTGTGTTTAATTTGACTTGTTTTTCCACCATGCTCTGTCATTAACATACATTCATTAAAAGCATGTTTGTTTTTGCTCATATGATAATTTCAATATTTCTGGCAGCACATGAAGGCAGCAGCATTCATACAAGTGTTGTTCTTAGTAGCTATACTGTGAAAGCTAATGGATACACATCATTATGACTACTCGTATGTGGGCACACCTCGAACCACTTACATTTTGTGCACTTTTGGTCTGAGGTTGTTTTTCAGGAGACTAATAGTAATATTTTAGACAGTAGCGTGCTTTACTTATGTCACTTATGTTCTTGTGTCCGAATGGGAGCAAATCCCAGCAGCCAGCTTCCAACATCTTGTGGGAAGCCTATCGCATATAAGTGTCAACAATAACACATACTTTTGGCCACTCTAGCGTACATACTGCCCTAAAAAAAAGCCTCCAAATTTAAGTCAAATGTACAGCTGTTAAAATACATTAGTAGAGAACAGATGACATGTTAAAATTAATCTGCTGAGGCTTTTCTAATCCCCTGCAGTCCCACGTGCCTGTAGCTGAAAGACAAATCCAATTACAACATGTCAGGTTCAATCTAAATATTGTCATTCACACTCTCCCCCTTCTGTTTCTGATTCCCCCCTTCATTGAAAACCACATGAACTGTGTGGAAGAGATGGTGGAAACAAACAAACAAATAAAAAAATATTAAAAAAAAAACAGCAGCTGACTGTGGTCACATTTTTTAAAGCTGCACGCAGTGACAAGAGAGGAGTAAGCTGCAAATGAAAAACCCTTAAACACACACACACACACACACACACACACACATACAGAGTGAGTAAAGTACCTTGAGGCAGGCTATAAGCTTCCAAGACCATGGTTTATATTCTGAGAGCACTCCTCATTTCTCATCACCGTGTCAAAACGCCATATTTTGTGAGGGTATTTTTTTTACACAACATCCTCACACTGGCCATAGTGTGTATCAGGCCTCATCTATCACACACCCCCTCAAGAGCAACACAAAGCAAGACAGACAGGCAGAGGGATGGTGTAGGTGGATGGGAGACAGGGCAGTCTGTAAGAATACAACATATACCACAAAAAATGACTCACTGAGACTGGACACCAAAAATCCAGCATTGTGTTGTTGTTGATGTTTTTTTTTTATTATTCTCAGCATATTCATAAGTCAACACATGACATACAGGAAACACTAACATAAACATTCTGAATGAAAGAGAAGAAATCATGTGACCCAGTGGTCATCAGCTGAGGCTCTCACCTCAAAGACATGCGGCGGCGATGCCAGATTTTGAAACTCAGAATAAACACACCTGAAGGCCTGAATGGATTAACCGGCAGCTTTTTGAGGCAACACCGTCTGGCAATATTGTCATGCAGCGGGGGGGGGGGAGGTTTGGAAAAAACAGGATAAACTCAATTGTTGGCTTTAAAGAACAAATGCAGTGAAGAAAATTTATGTTGTTAGCAAATAGCAAACAGCTGCTGGCAAAAGTTGCTCGTCTTTTTTTTTTTTTCTTTTTCTTTGCCTCAAAATGTTGCCGGTGTATCACAGCCTTGAGGAAAATTTTACAGATCTATGCCCTTTTTCTGCTGCAAAGGAAGTGCTTTAGTACCCATGTTAGGGCTAGGTAGGTACAGTCGGCCATAGAAATAGGATGAGTAGAATTTACAGTGCCATAATGAGATATACAATGTATTATACACTTGTTCTTAAGGGAGGCTTAGCTCTATGCTGCTATCTCTTTGCCTTGTTATATTTGGAGACCTGCAGATTCTTTATGAATAAGTGACAGCTTTGTTAGGTAGCGATACAGAAGGTTTGTTAAATAATATCTTCAATGTCAACACCTGCTCCACCTCACTGATTTTAGACTTAAGGATGGAAAACTGCAGGTGAAACACAAATTGAAGCAGCCATTTCTTAAAAGGCTGCCGGTTAAGAGTCATATAGTGCATTTTCTTTTTTTCTTTTTTTCTTTAAAAAAATGTCAGCAATGGACATTTTGCCTCTTTTCCAATGTTGAAGGATATGGCTGACAATTGCTTTATATTTTTCTAATCATCGACAAATTTCATGGTGCAGAGCCAAACCGACAATTAAGTGATATTACTTAAGTGTATTCAAAGCATAATGTATCTTATTCCTCATAGATCTCCAATGTTGTCCAAAAAGGATTGAAAACATGAGTGAGCCACACTGTTGCATTTTTTTGACAAGTAGCTTTGCCACAAACATTATGGTCACAGTAGTTTGTTTAGTAATAGCTCCAAAGACTAATAACAGCAATTAAAGGTGTGGCTCATTGGTTGGGTATATTGCTTTTTGGACAACAATAGAGGTGTGCAACATTCATTTCTCCCCCACAGATGTTACTTTACTCACAGTTTGAGGTATTTATGCACAGTGTGAGAACAGTTATGCATGAAACTCTTGGATTAACAACATGCATAAAAAATATCTAGTTCTTTCTTATAGAGTCAAAGGTGTAAGACTGTATGCAGAAACATTTTGGGGTAGGAGTTAACTACAGTTGGGGTACATTTAAGATAATGTAAGTACCCAACTCAGTGAAATATATAACCTAGGTCTGGTCATTTTAATGTGGAAAAGTTACATACTATGTCTTTAAGGATATAAGGATATAAATTAAAGGAAGTTTTGAAATGAGAATACAGAAAACTAACTCTGTATGATATATCAGACTTTGAAAACACACACAATACTCATAAGGATGAGTTCATTGTTGGTTTCACTCTGCACATGTGATTTGTTGACAAAAAGAAAATTATAGAAAATCGTCAGCCATATCCTTTAAATGAAGGTTAGACCCCACAAATGCAAACTTACCCCCCCTCCCTTCTATCCCAGTCCAGCCCCATGCCCCTCCCCCCTACCCAAAATAACTTTATACAAACTGATAAAACTTCACGATTCACAATCAACACAAAGGTCACACAAATTTCCGTCATTATGGCCATCCATAGAAACTAAGAACAACATCCCCTCATTCTCTCGCATGTTGTTGGCATGATCACACGCACGCACACACACACACACTCTACATCTTTACACACTCACATGCACCCATGTATGTACATGTACATATACATTCCCACGGGATTAAAGACAGGCAGCACTTGCAGTCAGGTCAGGTGTTTCTATTGCATCACGGCTCATCACATCCTTCTGGGTAAAAGTGGTCGAGGATTACGAGGGTATTTTAAGGATTAAAAGCAAAGGAGGGTTTGATTTCATGAGAGGACAAGAGGGGGAGAATTTGTTAGTGTGTGTGTAGGTCGGAGGGTCCGTGTTGGATCAGTCGTGGATGACGATGGGGCCTCGCATCCTCAGGCTGGGGTGAGGGTGAGGTGGGGCCAAGACGAGCCCCTGCGGTGGGCCCTGGGAGACCCTGCGCAGGGTGATCTGCTCGCAGGGCTGCCGGCAAGCGTGCCTCAGCTGGGACCGGGACAGCAGCCGTCTGGCCCTCCTGGAAGATTGAAGATAAGACACGACTATGAGTGAATAAGATTTACCCATGCAAACCTAAAAAATGAAATATTAGTGGTAGTGGTTAGTGGTATTAACAGTAGTACACAAAACAGTCTCACCAATGTGCCCACTTAGTAGTTAATCTGTTTGAAAGGTCAAGACCAACTTTCAAATTCCAATTTTTAAGCCAACATGGGAAAGCAATGCTAAATTTAATTCTATGACCATATGAAGAAGATTGTGTGATTTGTTGAAAAGCTCAACAACAACTACTAAATGGACTTTGTGGTGAGATTGTTTTTTGTCACTTGAAATAAATAATTTAGCTGGTAGTGTATCCAAAAGAGGATTTGTGATCTAATGTTTTTCTGGATGTACTTTTTGGTATTTTGTCATTTCCTACATTTCCCAGACTTCCATTCCTCCTCCTAGATAGCATCTGTTCTTAAATGTCCTTTAACCTAATGGGTTGTAACAGCTCAAACATGTTTCTGAGATCTTCAGACCTTATTAGATAAATGCTTATATACTGCTGTGCTGGGTGGTAACAATTGAACACATTTTAAAGCAGCATTAAATAGTTTTTGACCACTAGGGGGCAGCAGAAAAAGCTGTTAACACAACATTGTCATGTTGAAGTTGCTGTGGCAGTTAGTGGCAGTGTGTGCTAGCAACCTCTACAGCAGACTCAGAGCAACATAAGCATTCACTTGTGTTTCTGGCCACCTGGAGATGGTTAGTGAGCTCTATTTTCGGTCTCCACCATCTCCTATGGGAAATATGGGGCTCTTTAGCTCCTAAATGCTACATTGTGTGGAGGTTACTAACTTTGTCCTTCAGTTGTTTTGTGCTGAGAACAGCTGCCCGTAGAGGCTGGACAAGATTAATGAGAGTTGTTACGCTAAACCAAAACATCCCATTTCATTTCTCAATTTGTTCTCTTGCATTCTTTTTTCTGTCTTTCTCTTTTTTTATTCTTCTGCAATTATCTGCCAACCAATTGTATCAATATGAGATTGTCCCATTCAATTTCCAAAACAATGGAAATCGATCAGAGAGCTACAGGAAACTGCAGAGCCAGGTGATAAATCACCTTTTCAGTTTTCACATAATAATGTGTTCCATTGTTAATATGAAAATATTGATTAGTGCTGCTTTAAACAAGATTCATAAATTCATATTTCATAACCACTGGCCTGAAATCACAGCCTCGTTGAAACTGTAGCTCTTGGCAGTAATTGTAATTTTGTCTGGGTTAAAACAACGAGATGCATACATACATTATACTACGCAGACATTCATTTATCTTATATGGACAGAAACACTTCTCGGCTTTTCACAAGAACAGATAAAAACAACTCTACATGAGAAAAACCCACTGAGTTACAGAAGCTTGAAGAACAGAGGGTGTTCTTTCAAGTCGAGATATAAATGATTTACAACTGCAACTCAGAGCACAACATATCCTGTGAATGCACTGAATGATGGTCTATTGAATTTAGTGGTGTAGCAGAAATATTCTCTCTTCCTCTGATCTTTAGAAAAAAATAACGAATGCGAGACCATTGCCAGTAGCTGTTTTTAAACAGTTGTACGGTGGAATGTAACAGTTCGGCTGTGATTTGGAAAATTTGCTATGGCAGATTTTATTTTTAAAGTTGAATAATAACGCTCAAAATTGCTCAGTAGCCAAAAACTCATACTGTAGCCACCTATGAGCTCATCACTTACATACTGCAATGTGGCAGAAACAGCCTGCAGCTGAATGAGGTGCCAACACAAAGAAACACTGATAACTGGCTTTGAGTTAATGTTTCACGTTCACATTAATGGTTTACTAGTCATTTGACAGCAATGATTCTACTGGACTAATTACTTAGTTGTAAAAATGTCATTAATTGACATCCAATTCAGTTTTTATCAATGTGCTCTGTCTATAAGATAAACAAGCTAATGAAGAGAGAAGACTGTGAACTTTATAGTAATTCAGATGATTTACCATAAGGAGAAAAATAAAGCTCGAGGGCAGCGAATTGAGGTTCCACGCCGCTGCGAAAGTGATTGGAAACAACCGCTTTTTCTCATTTCGAGAGGATTCACTAAAGCAGAGTGCAACATTTATTGAGCGTTGGGACTCAAATGACTAACACACATCTCCGTTATGAGGTGAGAGAGAGAGGGACATCTCTGCAGGATTTGTGTGGCCTATGAAGGAGCTTGGTGGTAATTTCCAGACTGCAGTGGGCTTTGTGCTGCAACAGGAAGGCTCTCTTAACAGCCCGCAGCAACCAGCAACACCAAAACCCAAGACCATGGGGCACACTAACATGTGTTGGACTCAGCACTAATGGGATTCATTTGGAGACAAATGAGACATACATAACCACAGTGTATATATGGTGATTATTCATGGTTCCCTTTAGGGTGTCAAGACAAATACTTTCAGGTTTGAAGCACGGCAAAGCACACTTTCTGTGCTCAGATTTTCTTCCTCTTTCACGGCACTCTCAGCTAAGGTTGTTTTTTCTTGTATTCTGAACTCGAAAACACATCAGTTCCCTCCAGATCCCTGCTGATGATAACATAAGTGATAGAGCATTCAAGAAGACGAATGCACAGTTTGTCCCCCTCATCTGAATGTGCATGAAACACTTGTGCATCTCTCTGAATACAGTGTACAATGAGACTGATTATAACTCAGCTTGATATTTTAACTTAAGAGTGTTTTATCCTTTATTCATTCAGGGAAGTTCAGAGAGGAAACTTCCCCTTCTGATCACATTCACACAGTTACAAACATTCACACCCGGAGGCTTAGCAGTACAACCACCGTCTGATCTACCGGCCACAGAGCAGCTCGACTAGAACAGTTGGGGTTCAGGGCTTTGCTCAAGGTCATCTCAGTGATGGTAATGAGAGAGGGGGAAGTGCTGCTTTTTCAGTGGGGAGGATTAAACCGACAACCTTACTGTCACAAGTTTGTTTCTCTATAACCTATAGGCTACCACTGCCCCACGGCGATCCACGAGCGGAATATAAAAGGAGAGGAACAGATTTAACTCTGGTGGCACATTATCTAAAGCTGTGCTGTTTGTCTGTTCAGCTGCCCGTGGGGAGGAGGAAAACAAACATGTAAATCCACGCTCAAACATATCAAGCTGTCTCATTAACATTTCAGTTTTGCTTCCTCTTGTTATCTCTCCTCACGTTTCCAACTTCTGATGCTTTGTCCTGTTCTTTCTCTGTCCAAATTCAGCTTCTCTGTATCTTACATTAGATAAGGATTGGGTAAAACTTGATTTCTCTGTATTTTTTGCAATACAATATAGTTCTGAGATCTATTTTTAAGCCATGCTAGCTGTGTGGGTCTAAGGACAGCAATGTCAGTCAGTCCTCTGAAATATCTCAACTTTTAGATGGATTGCCCTGAAATTTGGCACAGACATTCATGGTGCCTAAAGGATGAATCCCACTGACTTAGGTGATCCTCTGACTTTCCATCTTGCTTCACCAGCAGCTCAAAGCTTAAAGTTATCCAGTGAAATATCTCATAATATAATCTGTCACTGCACAGTAGCAGTATTGTGATCAACTGTTGATCCTCTGGCATTTTATCAAGCTCCGTCATCAGGTCAAAATTGCTCATTACTTTCTTATTTTTGTCCCAGTTTGAATTGTCTGTGAAGCACTTTGTAACCTGTATTAAGAAAAGTGTTACTTTGCTGTCTTTTTCAGTTTCTGTCTTTTTGTCTCTCTTGCCTCCTTGAATAAGTGGGAGAGATCTCCCACTCCCACGTCTCTCTGCTCTTTGACACACTGCATTCTTCATCACGCTGAGAGAGAAAAAGAGAGGGATAAAGAGACGGAGAAGGGGAAGAAAATGAAACTTCTGATCATCTCTCATTAGCAGCAGCCTTTCAGAGCAGATCTATTAACATCTTCTATTTCAGAAAAGCATTAATTGTGTACAATGGAGAGCAAATGATGGCATAATGTAACAAAGGGTACAGTTTTCATAACGATGCTTTCTCTCTCTCTCTCTCACACACACACACACACACATACACACATACATACATACATACACACACACACACACACACACACACACACACACACAGACAGTCATGTTGATCTTGGTGGTGAGTGAGTGATCTGTTAATGTGATAATGATATTTCCACTCAGGGTCCCAGCGGTGCCTGGCTCCTCGCTGGCCCATCTGCACCAGTTAGCTGCTCTAATTTTAGCCCCAGCGGTCCGAAGGCGGCTGTGAGGGCCGGGCGCCATGGCTCATTTAGACACGGGCTTAATGGAAGAACATCTTTCTCTCTCACATACGGACATGCAAGCTTTGACTCATTATCCACATGCATGTGTGTGTGTGTGTAAGTGTGTGAGAGTGTGTGCATCTGTATGTGTGTGTGTGAAGAAAAGGAAAAAAAGCAACAGATTTTCTGTGTGTGTGTGTGTGTGTGTGTGTGTGTGTGTGTGTGTGTGTGTGTGTGTGTGTGTGTGTGTGTATTTAACTGTATATTCAATCATCTCTAATACAGAGTATATACAGTGTAGTATAAACAGAAACACATCATGAATATGAGTAATATGCTGTTTGGTTTCTTGTGATATTGAGATCAGCATTTTTGAAAAACATTTTCTTTTGGAAAATTGATGTGTTTTACCTGCAAGTCATTTGTTTACAAGGCAAAGAAGCAGCACCAACATATTCCTATCAGCTATAAGCCGAATATTAGGCTACTGCTGAGGCATCACATCAGACATTGTAAATAGCTGTTTATGGATGAGCACATATTTCTGAATGAACTCCACAATAGTACTAGAGGTTTTACAATATATTGATTTGAATGCATCATCAAATCTCACATTTCATTCATTCATGCATTTCAATCTGAGTCTGGAAGAAAAGGACAATATCTCTACTAATGCCATGCCATGCTAGCAGCTCAATGAGGCTGTACTTAAAGTTATACAAATTCAGGTGCATAAACGAACATTGGATTTTTTTTGCTGTAATAATTTCTCTTACTCATACTGAACATTAGAAGATCCCTGCATGATAGACTTTCTATGTAAGTGATAGGGGATAAACTCCACATTCCTCCTCCTGTGTAAAAATATTCTTAGTTTTTCATTAGCAACATTCGCTAATTAGCACTTCAACACAAAGAAGAGGTGAGACTGAAGGGAATGCCACTACTTTTGTAGGTATTTCGAGTATGAACAAAGGTCTTTGTCTTTATTAGACTGCAGATAGTGTAGATATAGACTAGAAATATTGTGAGAGAGAGTATGGCATGCAGCCAAGGTTCTTGGCTTGAATTGAAACATGGATGTTGCGGTCACTATTAAAGCCACATGGCCGGCATGGCTAAAAATTAACATGGAAACTAAACAGAAAACCATTAATTTGGACAATTGAATATTCATTTTGATGGAAGAATTTAAGCCTTAAACAAAACAGCTCAATGAGTCTACATTCAGAGAGCCAGTTTTTAAATACTCAGGTCATGAATGGAGGTCAGGTCCCCCAGCACATCCTCTCTAAAATTCTAAAAATGTTTATTTGGATTTTTTATACTTCTGTAAATTAGGAAAGGCTTATTAACCCAGCACGTCTACCTAAACAGTCTCAGAGCTATGTCTTTTCCCAATTGATGTTTTTTATGGATGGCATGCTGACATGTGACAGAAGGAAAAGCACAAATAATATAAATAAAGATGGCTAAATTCACTTAAGCAGCTTCAGATTCAGGGTGCTGGTATTCACACTGGCTGTCATGCTGTCTTGACACTTGTATAGAAAGGAGCCATCATTACTGTAATTACTAACACCTGTGCTTTTCCTACTGTGACAAGTCAAGATGTTGCAGTGAAAAAGACCTTTTAGAAACAAAATTGCACAGTTCAAGAATCTTTTGTTATGTCATTTATAAGCATGAAGGTCTAAACTTCACACAGACAGAAATTAAACTCTGGTAAAGAAATACTGAATCCACCAGAGTCCTTTTGATTAGTCTAAACATAGTCAAATTTAAATATACTAAATCTCAAAATATTGAAAATCAAGTTTTAAGTGGAGAATTAATGGTAAACAAATTCCCACCCAAAATGTACAGAGAACATATCTTGATTCAGTTTGTTTAAATCTGGGCCTTTACAGTGTTTCTGTGCAGTCAGTATTTATGTGAGTTGAATCACTTGGGGGGAAATATGTGATATCCGTCTGTGCTTGTTTGTACTACACTGCTGTCTGAAGTCACAACAGGACAAAAATAACTCTACGTGTCCTTTTTTTTGTCACAGCTCAATATTTCTCATCTGCTGTCAATCAGCTCTTGATCTTCAATCTTAATTTATTTTCTCAAACACACGCTCACACACACACACACACACACACACACACAGTCAGGCCATCGGAGGTCGGAAAAGGGTCACCTTTGCTTACCTGGTCTCCCGGGTGACGAGGAAGAAGCTGTCATCAGGGGCATCAATCCAGTTGGGGCGTCTCTTGCGGATCATCACTCCTCCCCGGGTGCTTCCGCTGCTGCTGTTTCGGCCGTTATGCTGCAAAAAAAAAAAAAAAAAAAGATGATTAAATATGACTTAATTTCATACAGCAGTGATGTGAGTGTGTAGGAATTGTTTTAATGAAACAAATAAGATACTTACCAGGAGAGGTCCACCTGTTGTACCTGGGTTCTCTGCAAAACAAAGCCAGAGCAATGAGAGAGAGATGCAAAGTATGCGTGAGGGGATCTGTCAATTGTAAATAGTATTGATTAGTTTATTACTTTTCCTAGTAACAAGTGGTGCAACAAATGACTGTGTTTCAATTTCAGTAAAAATAGTGAAGTTACCAATAAAAAACAAAGTGTCAGACTGAAGTTGAATCATCCAAATTATCCAAATGACCCCCATCTGCTGATTCGTTTTCATTAGAATTAGTTGTCATTCTCTCCAACGAGCTAGTTTAGATAAGAAATGGCAGAAAAGGTTATCAACTCCTGGTGTATCTAATTTGATTTTTTTTTTTTATCAAGCAAAAGGAAGACAAGAACATTGGAAATAAACACTGTTTGGTCCCCAAGGTTCAATCACATCATTAGTAACTTAGATAAAAGCAAGAGGGGATGCATTTTCCAATATTTTGGGGGGAGAGGGGTGGGGGGGGGTTTAACAGATGTAATACAAGTGGGACTTTGTGCTTCTGGGCAGGATTAAATTAAGCAATAACAGTCTCATTGAGAAACAACTCATAATTACTTGTGTTAAATTCGTTTATAGCTCTGCTTTTAACAAACGTGTGTTGTGTGTTTGTACCTGAGCGTCTGTCCGGCTCAGCCCTGCTGTGGTGATGGTAGCTGCGTTTTCCCAGCATGCCGTGGGGTCCGTGTGGGAGAGAGGAGAGGAGGCGTCGAGGGGGAGGCGTCTGCAGGCCCGGGGTGCGGTGGGAGCGAGGGGCGTGGGATGCCGGACGGGACTCTGGAAGAGACACCACACAGGGGCTGCATCAACTGGCTCCTACAGGCCACCTAACTTTTCTTTTTTTTTTTTTTTTTTAACTCTTTGATTTTTCAGATTCAGGACATTGGAGTCAAATTAAACTGATTAAGGTCAAATGATTGAAGTGTGTGTGTTGATTTACCTAGAAACTGCAGAACACTGGTCAGAGTGCTCCTTTGGGCGGCTCTGGTTTTGGGTAGGCGAGTCCCCTGCCCTTCCGACACCCTTAACATGTCTAAACCAAACAAACGCACACATAAATATGTATTTTAACTGAGAACTGCAGTGGCTCTCCAACTTCCCCCTCCTTTCTTAACTGAGTGAACAAGAATATTAAATACTGTCTCTTAACATTTCTGCAACATCATGCAATCAAAAACCAGTTTCATGTGAGTAGACTGATGTAATTCTGTGTGAAATAAGATGTGATCAAAAAGGTCTTTTATGGTGTTCATGATTGGTTCAATGACAATGATTTCTTTTCATGTTTTAAGTAAATGCATGGTTTTAAAAACAGGATGCAGGTGAGCAAATTAATTCAAGGTGTTAAAATGGTAACTTACTTCCAGGGATGGCATGACC
Source organism: Scomber japonicus (assembly GCF_027409825.1). Classification (NCBI taxonomy): domain Eukaryota; kingdom Metazoa; phylum Chordata; class Actinopteri; order Scombriformes; family Scombridae; genus Scomber; species Scomber japonicus. The sequence continues at coordinate 7,459,452 of NC_070597.1, read as the reverse complement.
ACAGAGGAACAATCTCGCACACATGCACATACAGATAGATGTAAGTACATGCTTACATGCACACGTCCCCGAAAAAAAAAAAAAAAAGAAGAGAAAAAACATATTGGAAATGCACATACATCACAACATGAGGGCGATATGACAGCAGGCACTGAAGGTGGAGTCCATGCTGGAGGGGAGGCGTGCCTTTGCGGTTCCTCTGGGCTCGGCAGCCGACCAGAGAGTGTGTGGTGGAGTTGATGGACAGATAACACGGACACATGAAGCACAAGGACTCGGAAGAGATGCTTTCAGGTGTGACTTTATTTGGAGGTCTACTCTCACATTCACACAGTGATGAAAGAAAAGCGTATCAAGAGGTAGAAGATGAGATGGAAATATTGCAACTTGTCGTTAGAAAACGGAGGAGGAGGTAAAGTGAAGGAGGAGGAGGAGGAGGAGGTGAATGACTCTGAGTGGCAAATCCTGGCCGCAGGATTTGCAAGACAGAAGAGGCAACAGGATGGATTTATATGAATATTGCATGATTTGACGACAGGAAATAGCTGAGTGGATGGTGTGCTAAGATCATGGCCCTGTAGAGGTCTCCTTATGGGTGAGCCTAATCTACAGGGGAGGGGGTGCAGCCAGCAGCAAAGCAGTCAAAGAGCAGCTAGTTATTCTAGTTTTTACTTCAGCTTTAACCTCCCTTCTTTCAAGTTTCATCAGTCCAAATCTGTCTAAATCCAAACACAATTGGACAATGAATTGCCTAATACACGCACACAAAACACACTTGATGTACAGCATGTACGCAAAACTGTTTTTAAAAAAATGCCGAGGGCGAACACATTGAAGCCGAGATTTAATATTTACAATAAACAATCACCCTGAATGAAACATTCATGTCTGAGACAACTCGTTCAGCCAAGACAGCACAAAGTGGGCTCGCCTTCGCCACGAGCGCTGTGCAAAATAGAGCTTCTCTTAGTAAAATACATTTTCTCTACATCTAATTGCAGCAAATATACAGCTCAGAGTAGAATATGAGCTCTTTTTGGATCCTATTAGAACCTATTTGTTAATTACAGGAGCTATATCAGTAACTGTCTGTATTTCCAAAGCGTGTGCAGGCGTGCTCATGTACAATAAGCCCTGTTTAACCAATAAATCTTTGTATATAATTTCAACAATGGCTTTCAGTTCACAGTAACTAAGAACCGTAACAGATAAAATAATTTTTTTAAATGAAAGCACGAATGAAAAGATGATCAAAACTCATAGTTATGAGGACAGGCAGTCTTTATTGGAAACAGGGGGTGGGAGAATACAAAAAACCAAAATAATAATAACAATAATAATAAAAACAGAAAGCGAGACAGATGGGCGGGGTGGGGGGGGGTAGAGGGGAGAGACGGGCAGAGATGGGGGATTGATGGGGGGCAATCAGGGTGAGGAGGGGTGGTGAGTGTATGTACGTATGTATGTGTGTAGATGATTGTGTGTTTGTGTGTCTGCGTATGTTGTGTCTTGTCTGCAGGTGTGTCCATGTGGCAGAAGTTAGGAGGAATTGAAAGAGCTCTTACACTCTGCCTTTATGGCCCCACAGTTAATGGGGACAAAGGGTCGGCGCGCAGCACGGCGCAGCCTGATGATGTCACGGCACATGTGCCGGGCCAGCTTGGTGAGGCGGGTGGCCTGCAGCAGGAAAGCCTGCTTGGTCTTCATGGAGGATTTGGGGCTGCCGCTGTTTCGCATCGGAACCATGTGGTTGGACTGGCGAGGACCGTGACTCCGTGAGCGAGACTCCTGGGACGAAAGGACAGGCAAAGAAAAAAAGGCCACTGAATATAATTGTATTGTTGATGACAAAAAAAAATGATGTTTGAATATATAAACTATAGAGGCCCCAAGTCTTACTTCACTTATGTGCTATGTTCTGTTCAACTAGCCTCCATGTAACTCCATGACAGTGCAGTTCAGATCAAAGACAGCAGAAGCTATTGTTTTTAAATGTTAAAGGGCACATATGATGCACATTTCCAGGTCTATATTTATATTCTTATCTACTGGAACATATTGGCAGGATTTAAAGTTCAAAATCATGTATCTTATTCTGGCCCTTTATGCAGCCCCTCTGTTCAGCCTCTGTCTGAAAAAGGCTGTTTTAGCTCCTGTCTCTTAAAGGCCCGCCCCTACTGATAACTTTCTAGTAGCTGCATCTTGGCTGACTTTCGGTTAACAAACAATAGTAGGATATTTTTTCTCATTCTTTACAAGAATTGGACACTTTTCAAATACATCTGTGCATGTTTCCATCCTGAATCCTATCTGAATTATACGAATGGACAACGCAAACACCACATCCAAAGACCTTAGCAACAAAGACTGCAGCACAGATGGCCGTTTGTGGACATGCACAAACAGTCTGCCATCATCACAGGGACGAAATGGACCAAGCTGAAGCCCTGGATTTCAACTTGTAGGGAGAATTTTACACAATGACCATGTTTAACACAGATACCTGATATTTTCACCGTATAAACACAGAAATCACAAAAAGCATATGTCCCCCTTTAATTCCATTTAAAAAACATATACACTTAATACTAAATATAATATAGTACAGAGGTTTACAGCTGCTTATATAACCCAAATACCATCATCACCCCATACAAAAATCATAACACCCCAACCTTCATGAAGGTTATACAGTTCAGTTTCTGTTCAAACAGGTTTTATAGATTTACTGACTCAACTTTATGCTAATTTTTGAGACAGCAGTTTGTGGTGCTGCTTTATATGGGGAAATTATTTAAATGATTTTTTTCCACACCATTTATGTAAATGAGGGTAATTACAGTCTCCAAATGACTGTAAAATTGAATCAACATCTCCCTGAAACATTTTCAACAAAAAACTGAACATTACGAGTACAACCTTCATGCAGGCAGAATTCATGGCTGTATTAGGTTGAACTGGATGAACTGGGAGTAGAGAGTACACTGTTGGAGAAGACGCTAATGGTACAGACGCTCCCTACAATAGACCACCTGTGAAGTGAAAGTACAGGTGTAATTAATAACTTCAATAAAAGGCTGCACTCTATTTATAATCACCCAATTGCAGGGCTTCGGTGTTGTCATGTGAAAAGGGTCCATCTTTCCCTGAAAAGACGGGTGGGGGGAGGGTTAGGTCTATGTAAAGTGTAAACTGTGAAGCACAAAGAATCGCTGTGATGGGGAAATTGAAAAGAAAGCTATTTATTTATATAATTGCTTTTAAATATTTACATGCCAATCTTCTTTTCTATAATATGTTCAATTTTACATTACAATTTACTGTGTATGAGCATAACCAGCAGATATGTCTGTTACCAGTGATATCAAAGGACCAGCAGTTATCGACTGGTCAGTTTTATCACTCAAAAAATAGAATCCACAGTGGAAAAGTGGACTGTGTGTTGTTTATTAAGAGCTTAAGGTGTGAGATACAGTATCTGATGTTTTGAGATCACTGATGGTGAAACCTCGAATCATCATTTAAATACATGCAGACATTACACTTTATCCACCTGCAGAGTGTGCTGATTCTGCTTAATGCTTAAGCATCTTTATAACTTTACAGAGGAAAAGCCATTTATTCTTTTAAATGAACAAATAGACTAAATATATTAAAATCAATTCAAGATTTAAAAGTCTTTAACTGCAGACACCCTGATTTCATGTTTCTGACTGAGCTTACATTGGTTGCTGGACTGGGGGAGGTCCTCTCCTCTGGGCCTTCTGCTCTGCTCGGCATCTTCAGGCCACCGTACTTCTTCCAGTACATCCAGCAGGAAACGCACAGGCGGCACTGCATGTTTGGAGGCCCCCATGAGTACCACTGGGCCGACTGCATGGCTGTTAATGTACGAAATGCATTAATGAGGGTTAGATGGACCACAGGGGAAAACTGATCTAAAGATGTTTGAGCACATTAGTCTCACTTCCACTGTTGCTACTCTCCCTCTCTCTCTCCCTAAATGATTTCATCAATGTTCATAAAAACAGAGAGAGTGAACGCCTGCTATGAACTGATGACATTAGTGCCTTTTGTGATTTAAACATCTGAAGAAACTGTCTGCACGAGAGTATACAGAAGGGTTGGGAATCATTTGGATTTGAAAGATTTTTACTCTATTAAATCAATAGTTTCTTTTGAAATCCCGATCGTAACCCAAAGGAGATGATCAGACTAAGTGACATATTGATCTCTGGTTTAGTAACATCTGTCAAGATAAATAACCACTGATGGTGAAAATCAAAAGAGCTTCAGAGTCACAACCCCACACGAGTGGGAAAGAAACCTTTGGCTAACCAACACTGAATTTCTTTTGCTTTCATTTACTACATTTCCCACGTTCTCACTGCTCTCCTGATTTACTTTCACACTTGCCATGCTTTGACGAATGCACATGACAAACAAAAACTCACTATAGCAGCTCTCGCAGGCTCTGCCGCCGCCAGCTGCATGGTAAGCCCCGGGGCCTGCTCCATTCACTGTCGCCATCTTGCCATTGGTCATTGAGATCTGGTTGGGGTTGGGCTTATTACTGCAAGAGAGAGAGAGAAAGACAGAGAAATAGAATAAGGATATTGAAGAAACAGACCAACGCTGCAGCCGCCTTCTGCAGTGCTTTAAATCAAATCTTATTAATTATGTATAAATATTACCATCCTGCAGCCAGAGGTACATTAACGTTACTGACATTTATATCTGAATATTGAAATGTGAAAATGAGGGACTTACTATGTGGGGATATAAACCTGCTTCAGTTTGCTCTCTGCCTCTGCTGCCTTCAGTCTCTTCTGTTCAGAGAAAAAAAAAAAAAACCAAACACAGCAGATAAAATTCATTAATATGAAATCAACAGCTGTGCAGCCGTGTTTGACAAAAACGCTCTCAGACGGTTTTGACACCTCTCAGAGTCGACACTGATAGGCAACCCTAAAAATAGACCGGTGGGATTAGAAAGATAATCATTAAAATGTGTCGATGCATTTTAAAAAGAGGTTGTTTCCCCTTCTTCTTGACATCTGAGGGGTTCTCCGCTGAGAGGTCGATTTATATTTCATCACATGGGAAACGTTTTGGAAAGAAAACCCTTAGTAGGAAACCAGGATATGGGGTGAAATTCATATTAAATATTTGCACTTTTTTTTATTTCTCCAATCATAATTCAACTGACTTTATCATCCTTGCAAGTGAAATTAACTTTGCAGCTGTTAATAAAATACAAGAAAAGACAAGCAGTGCAGATGAAATATGTGTTTTTCCCAAATAATTCTTATTGCTTGAGGGCAATTGAGGGAAAGTGTTGAAAGCCTTTTATTCCCCTGGATTAAAATTGTGCTGATGCAACCTGCCACAAGTTGTCTTCATGCACTGAACCATAACAAACAGGAATTATAGGAATGACATGCAGCAGAGGTCTATCACATGTTTGTATTTTAAATCCTCTGAGCAAACAGTTGCATCAGGGGCTGTAACCAACTAATATTTCTTATTACAGATTAACGTATCGCTTTCTTAATTACGTGTTCAGCCGATGCAATGTCAAAAACAATGAAAAATGTCTTTCACAAGTTCAGAGCCTAAAGTTTTTAAAAAGAAAAAAGTTATTCTGTTTTAATAAATTGGCCTTCTCCAGATTGCAAACACAAAAGCATGAGCCACAAAGCACATTTTCTACCTGTTGAGTTTTATTTTAGTCAACTTAAAAAGTACCCTGTGGAGTTCTCTCACTTGTATCACAATGAAGCAATTTGTATGGAGGTGGGGAGGTGGGAGGGGGGGGGGTCCATGTTGTGTCTCTTTTCACTGATGTAACACAATGCAGGTTTTCAAAAAAAGATAAAACCAAAAACTTAGTTGTACATGTTTTATGAGGTTGACTTCAAGGAGGCATATAATGTGTTTTAATAAGAAATACAACATGCTAACAGAAATGTTGTTTGTTTGCAAGAAAACCCCCACAGGGCACCTTTAAAGCTGCTGAGACTCCAAAAGGAACAAACTAAAGGATTGTTCTTTGAGGAATATCTATTCTATTCCCATCACACCAGAAAGCGATTTTTTAAGATTGCATTATTTTGAAAATACTGGATCAGTCTCACCTGTTGCACATATCTGTCTGTGGTCTTCCACATGTAGTAGTACTCTATGATACTGGTCAGAGACTTCCATGGCAGCTTCACAAAAAGGAAAAGAGAGAACAAGTGTGGAGGGGTGAGAGGAGGGAGAGAAAGAGAGAGAGAGAGAGAGAGACAGAGAGAGAGCAAATTAATGATATTAATATCTCATGTTCTTGCCATCTGGGTGCGAAAGCCTTCATGTATATTAATGAGCGCGGGGCATCGTGACCACAGAGGCTGAAAGCTCTACTGGCTTTGCTGATTCTGAGCCCCAGACGGAAAGCCCACTCTCGCACAGACAGACAGACACACACACACACACACACACACAGACTAACACATTTAATGATTATTCATGAGCACCTGGTGCCACTGCATACAACAGTATCCTGCCTTTATTATAGAGCATAGGTACAAGGTGGGAAGGAAAGTTCAATCGAATCGAGAAGTCACCGTCTTTAAGCCTGACAGGTGACGGCTCAAATTGGTCATTTCATCCTTCACAGAACAGCGACTGTGGCCTTGAATTCATGGTGATTACAAAGGATTCCCATTGTGACTAAAATTCACCATTTGGGGGACAGAAGTGTCAAAGTGTCCATAAAAAACTTCCCAAGAATCACTCCAGCAGCATAATCAAACTTCTCCACAAACTTCTCAATTTGTATGTTAATTCAGTTTTTTAGAAGTCATATTTGGCACTACAATACATCTTAATACATTCTATTAGTGGCTTTTTTTGGGTGATTGAATTTCCTGAAGTTTATCACAAGCAGCTCAATGAGTGAGAGATTGTATGGCCGACATAAATGAGTTTGCAAATTAGGGTTGTGTCAGAAAATGTTGGAAATGCTGTTTCCCAAAGAACAAAGTCCAAGCTTCCATGTTTTGTTTTATTCCAGCCAACCCAAAGATATTCTGCTAAATGACTGTAGAGCAGAAAAGAAACCAGAAACTATTTACATTTCATCAAACTGGAACCAGAGAGTTTTAAGCTTTTTTTCCTTTAAGAAATTACTCAAAATGATTAATCGTAATCATAATGGTTGGTGATTAGTTTTCCATGCATCGATAAATAGCAGTAAAACAGCAGTGAAGTGGATCATGCTGGAGGAGTCATTTGAGAATGTTTTCATGCCTTCTTCCCAACATGAAACCTGGGTCACCCCCAGAGTGCAATCGTAACAGAAATGAACTCCTGCTGTTCTCCATTAAGAATGAAATCTACACACATTAAAAGTGATACCTTTTAAAAGTCTCCTAAGGTTGAGCATTTTATGCCAGAAAGACTTAAACAGAAAGAGAAATGACAAATTCTTAACCAAGGACAAACTGGATGCTGAGAAGTGTAGTTTCCTGAAGATGATGATCATGAAGATTAAAAAAACCAACCTTTTTAATTTAGTAGTCTTAGGAGTCCAGGGGGAAAAGCTAACCTAGAACTTGCTTTGGATCTTGTTCATTTTCAGGGCAGAATAATGGTCACTAAAATATGCTTTGTGCTATACTGAAAATGAGGAAATAAAAACTTACAAAGTCTTGTCGGATGTCGTTGAAGTCTTTTCCGTATTTCTCTAACGCCTCTTCGAACATGGCAGCTTCCGAGGCGCTCCACTCCTCCATCTCATCCCTGCAGAGCACTGGGCCACCCGCCGGGACCAGCACGCTCAGCGCACTGGACAGGTCGTAATTATGGCGATGCAGTGTGTCCATCGCATGGAACTGTGGACCAACAACACGCAACAGGAAATGGGTGAGAATCCGTCACCTGAAGTTACAGTCGTGTGCAGCAGGTGGGGAGTGTGTGGTTTTGTTTAGAGTTCGACTCACCAGTGTGATATCTCGTGAGGCTGCGGCTGCACTCATGTGTAAACTTGGCTGTCTAACTGAGCTGCTGCAGTCCAGCGCCCGAGCAAAGGTCCCAACCGCCCTGGAAAAGTACACATGAACAAAAATACTGAATATATGGACGAATGATCGGAGAGATTCAGGCAAGAAGTAGAGGTACAGCTCCAAATACAGGATCAAAAAAATATGAATAAATGCAAATGAGCTTATCCTGAATTAAACACAATAAACAGCAACAATAAAAACTATTTGGACTGCTTGAAACACCATTTTTTGTTTTACGAATTTTCTATGTAAGAATTCTTCATATCCAAAACACATAATGATAAATTCACAATATTTTAGAACAATAAAAAGTGTCCAAACCACAAATAAATAAGATGTTTTCCTTTTATTTCTTCCTCTATGTTTGTATTGGACAATTTGAAATAAATAAAAAATAAATATCTAATTGATTTGAATTAAAAAATAAAAATGAGCCCTATTTATGAGCTATCCCTTAAACAACAATTAAGTGCATTTATTACTTTTGAACCCTATTTTACATCGCCATAAACAAAGCATTGCAAAATAATGAATGAGCTGTTAACTTCAAAAGCAGTGAGGGGTCATAACGTTTCAATACTATAAACTGTTCCATCTTGTTTGAAAAATGCAACCGCAGATCAGATGACTCGGGTCCATAACGTGCGACCATGTGACACTATTTGGTTAATTAAATGCCTGGAGGTCGTCAATACAGGGGTCAGAGAAAGGTTAGTTTACCGTGCCACCACTAGGAATTGGTCTATCTGTTTGTTGGTGAGTGGACACTCTGGATCCCACAGCTTCTCTTCTAGCTTGGACTGGTCCCTGTCGTCTGCTTCACCTGCAGGAGACACACACAGGCACACACACACACACAGACACACACAGGCACACACAGGCACACACAGGCACACACAAGCACACACACGGACATTTTTTTTAATATAACATGTGAACACATTTCTCACACTGCTGATTTTAAGACTTTCAGCTTTTGTTTACACTAGCAAAAAAAAAGAAAAAACTCTGCACTTAAATTTTGTTAGACTTTTGTCTCCAGTTAACAATAACACTTGACCCTGATATAGAAGACAAAGAGCGCACTCACACTAGGCAATGGTACCGTGGCCAAGCACGTTTGCCCCCTAAAATCCAGATTATTTGGCTAGTGTGAGTGCAAGTGTACGGTACACTTCCCTGGCCCAGTGCGGTTGGAAGAGGTGTGCTTGAGCACGGTAGGGCAACGTATGTGTTGGAGGCAACCGTGCTTGAGGTAATGTGAGTGTAGGCCAGCGGAGGACGGGGGAGGAGGGGGCATTCGTGCTTCAGCATGGTACGGAACAACTGGCCCTAGTGTGAGTGAGCCCTAACAGAATCTTTCGAGCTGTGTGTGTGTGAAAGAGGCTTAAACTCAGGTCATGAGACAACGTCATTCATTGTTGTTATAGCATTGACACTCCCTAAAACCAGGGGTGTCAATCATGTGCTTTAACTACTAACAACTGATTTTCCTGATCTCTAACAAGGAAAAAAGGCCACAATACTGCATATTGTCAGAGCTTAACCTGCATATTCTCACCACTCCATGTAAACTATACACATCAGAGCTGTGAATACTGATAGAAAAGAGTCTCGTGAATCAATTTGTGTGCAGTGCTGACCCTCTTGTAGCATCTCAGGTACGTCTGCCTGAAAGCGCGGTCCCACTCTGATCTCTCCTTTGTCGGCCAGCAGGGTCTTCTGTGTCGGGTCGTACACCAGCGAGTAGAAGAAGGTATCCTGAACAAACAAAATACCAGTTACCAAAACTAAGAAAAAGCCTCCATTTATTTGGGTGTTTTTACACCCGTAGTTCATTTCACTTGGTCTGAACAGAGGAAATAAATTATACACTGTGGCCTTTTAGTTCTGGCGACTGGCGGCCAAAACCATCACATCACGGACTAACGTAGGGAAAATTGACTTCTGACTGACAGCAGGCCAGGCTGGACCTTTCCTCACCTCGTGTGTTTATTTATCTTCTCATAATAAATAACGGATTTTGAGCTATATTTGTCTATCTGTGCAAGTTGACCAGGTTTTATGAATAATGACGACCAGGTAAGAAACTGTGTAGTCCTGGTTGAGGTTTAAGAGACAAATAGATTTATTATAAATAAGATTAATTTGTTAGGGAAAATATTTACTTTTAACACTGCAGGAGTGAATTCCTTGAACATTAATCTACTGTAATGTAAACATCACTAGTACTAAGGAAAATATGTTCTTTGGTGACAGGCTTGGTGGTGCCTTCAGTGGAGCAGATCCCACCATGTCTAATGAGACCTCGTTGCACAAGATCTTGTGACCAGGATGGAGGGACTTGCTCCACTGAAGGCACCGCCAACCTTAAAGGCAGATGTCTGGATTCATTTCAGATTTAAAATCCACAGGAAAAGGCATGAATTAAAAGATAGATCTCAGATTGTATGAATCAATATCAAAAAAATTCAAATGAAGATTGATTTGAATCCTCTATAAATTTGATCCTTAAATGTTATTTATTCTGAGAACATTCTGAGACACCTGTAATCCCTGCCATAAAAGTATAATCCTTACTGTGCTGTCAGCCACACAGCAATATGTACAAATAAAAATAATAACGTTAAGAATTGGTGGGAGGTGAAGATGACTGCTAAATGCTAAATTAACATTTTACCTCTGTTTCTGACATTTCCCCAAAAAACTAAACATGTATGTGACTTAACCTGCCATGACAAAACATACAGTCAACCAAAAAAAAAAAAGTTCTCATACCTCTTTGTCAAGGTATGAAAGAACAGCTTCAGTCTCATTCAATAATGCGACGCTGCACTTCCCCCTGAAAAGAGGAGAGAGAGAGAGAGAGAGAGAGAGAGAGAGAGAGAGAGAGAGAGAGAGAGAGAGAGAGAGAGAGAGAGAGAGAGAGAGAGAGAGAGAGAGAGAGAGAGAGAGAGAGAGAGAGAGAGAGAGAGAGAGAGAGAGAGAGAGAGAGAGAGAGAGAGGAAAAAGCACACCATGTAAAACATTGTTACAGGAAGTGAACAGTGCTGGATTTGTGGGTTCATGGCTAGATGCGTGACTATCCATGGGCACTGCCTGGAGATGATGAGCTGTGTGTGTATGTATGTGTGTGTATGTGTGTGTGTGTGTGTGTGTGTGTGTGTGTGTGTGTGTGTGTGTGTATGTGTGCGTGTGTAAGCCTTTGTATTGTACCTGATGTGTGTGGCAGGTAGACTCTCATACTGCCGGGAAAGGAAGAGCTCTCTGTGGCGAAGCTGGTGTTTCTGTTTTTCTGTTAGTTCTGTCTCTATCGGACTCTCCTTCTCCTCTTCCAACTCCTCTGCAAAAGGCACACACAGAAAAAAAAAAAAAAATTACATTAAAAACATATTAAAAGAGACACAACACTGTATTTAAAAGGGAAAGATCAATGCTGTGATACAAGGTTTCCATATAACTAAGTTACCTATGTAGTAAAAAGGTACAATTTCTTTTCTTTTAAACTGGTGCCCTTACTTTGACTCTACTTACAGTGTGTTTACAGCCATCAGAGCGGCTATTTAGTGAAAACTGAGCAGCGTTATATCTCTTTACGGAGGCTTATTTTCATTTACACGACAACTCATTGAATCTGGACATAATGTACCGGTGTGCAATGATCATAACACAGACGGCGAGCTGGAGTCAGTTATGATGATCGTTGCAAACTAAATGAGAGCTGCACGGCTGCACACAAGGCAGAGCTGCTGATAGATGGTCAGAACACCTCCGAGTCTGTTTGGGGAGACAATCGTGGATGAAGGGGTTCAAAATTGTAACCAAATACTGTTTATTTTAAATGAAGACTGTGGCTCAAAGCTGGATATAGCCGAATAAGTGAACTTCCTGTGTAGCAGTAAACAATCAGATATACCAAAGTTTTCTGTCTCAATTCTTTCTGTGCACCAGCAGGCAGCGGTCATGTTGGTCAATGTTGCTCTGGTGATTTCTTCCTCCTCCATACTCCCGTTTTGTCTGATTCCTGATCCCACATTGCGATATTTCAGCTTCATATCATGAAACTAGTTTTCTTCCAAACTCATATTTTAAAGTCTTAGTTAGAGAGAGAGAGAATATTTTGGGGGAATCAACCTAAGGCTGCTCAATTAATCGAAATTTGATCGTGATTACGATTTAGGGGCCAAACGATTTCAAAACTAATAAAATCGAGGGGAAATTATTTTTAATAATAATAATAATGATATAGCGCTCAATAACAAAGGTTTTATTTTGAAAAGCTTAGACCGGAAGCCACCGCAGCATCGTTAGCATAGAGGCTGAAACACACGGAGAAAATTTAACTGTAAATAAAAGTGCAGAGTTTTCAGCCTGCTACAGACAATGCTGAGTTTACTGACTAATTATTAAAAACCAGGAAGTGATGTGTGAACTGTCGTCATGGTAACCCGCTCAGTTCTAATATCTCTGCACATGTTCTGCTGTGTGTTGCGTTAAGCGGCAGATAAAAGGCTGCTGCTAGGAGAGAAAATTAATGAAGCTGAATGTCCAATTAATGCAGCATGTTTCTAAAGTTAAAAAAAAAACGTTTTAATAATCGTGATTTAAATTCTGACCCAAATAATCGTGATTATGATTTTTTTCCATAATCGAGCAGCCCTAGATCAACCTTTCAACGTCCTCGAAGACTATACGCTACAGAAAACGAGGAAACATAGTTTGACACATCTGCCTGTAAACGAGCAGGGGAACTCTGGCTGCAGGCAACACGGAGCGGAGTTAAACTTGACTCGTTAGCATACACTGCCCACATTGTAATGATATAATGCTGGTTGAGAATCAAGCAGTGTTACAGGGGCACAGGAAAGAAAAAATACACACACAAAATGTATTCTAAAAAAAGCGATGGAGACTTGATTTGTGAGCTCCATAGTGGAGTTTTTTGATTTTTGTTTTGCTTTAGGGTTTTTTTTCCCTCCTTTGTATTGTTAGTCTTTTGTTGACATACATCTAAAAGACAACTTAATATTCACCCCACAAAATTATGCACCCTTTCTGCACATATGCTCCAACAATAAAAATATTTCAAAAAAAAGGAGAAGAAAGCAGCTGAGGAAACTAAAAGTAAGATGGAAGCAGCTCTGAGTGGAGTATTTACTCGTGACAGATAACTCGCCGACCAACAAATTATCATAAGTCATAAATGGCTTCAGTAAAATTCATCCATTCATCTCTTGATTTTCATACAAGGCAATTATATTTCATCACTGTGCCTGTCTTCAAATATTAAAAATAGGTTGATAAAATGGTTCTCCGGGGCTCCGCAATCACAAACTACTGCTGCCAACCGTTAAAGACGCTATTATGCTCAGGACTATTTACTAGAAATGTAATTTTAAGAACACAGTGTCAGTCTATAAATACTGGATTAGTTGGTGTGCTGCAGATGAGTCAGCACGTAACATCAGGCTGCAGATAAACACATTAAATCACTGTTGCACACCATAATGTGCAGGCCAGGCACACACACTTTAATGTGTAATAAAAGAAAGATGCCGATAGGAGACCATCTTTATTTATCTGTGTTTTCAGTAGTTTGTATTTTCATTCCAACAGCTTCACATCCCCAGACTCTCCACTTCTACTGACCCAGTACATCACATTTTAGCTGCACTGTAGCACAACAGACTTTGACTGTGGCTGTGGCTGCAATTCATTATTATATTCATTGTCGGTTAATGGTGGTTATTTTCTCCGTCAGTTGTTTTTGGGTTAAAAATGTAAGAAAATGGTGAAAAATGTCAATCATCGTTTCCCAAATTAATCCCAACAGGCAACCTGAGATTTTTTCTTTTGTCTATTTAGTGTGCTATCATAGAAGACTATGAGAAACCAGAAAATCTGCTGGAAAAAGAGAAAGATTTAGCATTTTTTCTCTGAATATATCACTAAACCTTGTATAAACAGGATACAGTGGAAACAAACCAGGCCGCATAGACAATAATAGCAGTCGGTCACACTCAAGACGAGCTTCAAAGGCATTCATGAGCCATTTGTGCACATAAAGAGTGACACGAGTAGTTGTGTAAGGAAAAGGGGGGGGGGGGGGAAATAGAGTAGTTGAAATTGTGCACACTTTCTACTCTCTGCACACCTGATCAATCGCTGCACTAAAGTGAGCATGCTCGATTGATTCAATTGATTTGTTTTAGTTGAAGAGAGCTGAAGTTGCAACAAAAAAATTGGCGAGCGCTTCGGTTGCTGCGCACTGATCCGCTGACAGTCCACTCAACCGACCTGCGGCTCTGGTTGATTCAACGTTTCTGCAAGTCCCTTTAGTTTAGCTTTCAGTTCTCGTATAGCCCCCCCATCTAAAACAACCTCTCTTCTGTATGTGTTCCTGTTCCCAATTTAGCCAACAGAAAGCAGCACCACTGTTTCCCCATCAGCGCTCTGATAAATCAGACCTCTGATTGCTGTGTAAAGACACAGCGGCTGCAAAGCGAACATTTTCTGCTGCTGACTCACTTTAAAAAGCTTTCCACCTCCAAACCACTGAATCGCTTTCATTATGAGGCAATTACAGGAAGTGTAACTCTAGTTTGACGCTGAGGTTAGCGACTGGTTGCTAACTTCACGTACAATGAAGACAGTTTTTCAGGATTTTGTTAATGGAGGAATAAATTTATGTTTTCAAGATACAGTGATGTAGAAATTGTAAGAGATCAAATTTTTGCATGCTTTGAATGCCACAAACAAAACGATATTTTAACTCCATTATTCCTTGTGGAGTCATGGAGTCATTATTCCATGGGGAGGCAGCACTTTAAAAGCTTTTAGATATCAATGTGGGTTTAGTGGGAAAATGTGTATTTTTGGGTTTTTACAATTTTAGAGGGTTCTATTAGCAGAAATGCAATATAATATACATGTAAGTGTGCCTAAATTAGTGTCACCTGAAAATAAGACTAATTGTGTTTTCATTACCTTAAAATGAGCCCTTTATATCTACATAGGGTCCTCTCCCACGGAGTGCAACATGTTTCTACAGTAGCCCAGAATGGACATATCAAACACTGGCTCTAGAGAGGGCCTTTCACATTTTTCATGAGTTTTGCAGCCACCCGCTGGATGCCAATTTAACCACTAAATCCTACAAACTGGTTCTTAAACTGTGTTTATGTCTCAGCTGCGGTTTGGTCTTGGGCTACAAATCTTTATCAACACAGATAGATAAAAACAGATGCACATGTTGCTGACAGAGCTGCAGGATCACTCTACAAAGGAAACTGTTGCTCCCTCCTGAAATTTGTAGGAAAACCAATAAACTTTCAGAGAAAACACATCAATATGTTTCTATCTGCGCCTGTAAATCTGTAGTTTTGGTATTAAGTCCTGCTATGAGCCCTGTAAACTGAACATTCTGTTTTATTTCTGTAAATCAGAGTCGCTGGCTGTCCTTTGTTTTGCCCCTGAGGTAATCTGACCAATAAATTGTGTGAATTCTTTTTGTTTTACTGTGCGGCGGGCATTGTTAAATTTAATTTCGGTTCCCCTCTCGTCTGTTGACCAGAGACCCGGCACAGCACCGCAATAAAAGCATATGTCCCTGCCTTCTTTATGTTTTAGATTTTTGTGCTCGAGATGAAGCTACCTTATGTTTTCAGAGTGAGGCCAAATCAGTAAAACTGGTTCTCTATAAACAGAAGGAACTGAATTAAGACTCACAAGTCTTTCCTGTCCGTCTTGTCTGTCCTGTCAGTCCTGTCTGTGTCTCAGTCACGAAGACATGTGCAGCATTCAGGCCAAATACGGCAATGCGTGAAAAATGGCAGCTCGCCTATTCATTTGAATGGGGGCAGTGCGATTTACGGACACTCAGAACTGGTTCTTACAACATGTAGTTCAACTATGTCAGAAATCTAATGTGTTTAGTTGTGTTTATAGTTGTTCTTAACAGCTTCACTGGAGAGGCAAAAGTGAAAAGCCGACTGTAACTAAGTGGAGGGGAACGGGGGAGCGAGATATCGTTTAACTACTCTGATAACGGGTTGCAGATTCTCACACAGTCTCTCCTGAAAGTCAGGCAGTGATTTTATATTCATGACAGATGTAGCTGCGTCGTGAATGAAAAAAATACTTTAATGTAACAGAAAGCAGAACCGACTACCGTTTTCTCACCGGCTCTCTGATGCACCAGGTCCTCTGATTGCTGTGTAAAGACACAGAGACCGCAAAGTGACATTTTTTTTTCTGATGTTGATTCATTTTAAAAGCTTTCCACCTGCAAACCAGTGGAGTGGTTTCATTACGAGGCAATTACAGTAAGTGTCGCTGTATTTGTCACTGAGGTTAGCTACTGGTTGCTAACTTCTTGGTCTACACAGTGAGATATGGACCATTTTTAGGATTTTGTGATGTGTGCATTTATATTACAGCGATTGTAGAAATGGTAAAAGTGCAGGCGGCCATAGTGAACAGCCTGTGTTGGGTAGGATGCTTTAAATGCCACAAACAAAATAATATTCAACTCTATTAAACCGTGTGGAGTCATTATTCCATGGGGGAGGCAGCAGCACAGTGATAAACACTTTAAAAACTGTCTAGATATCAGTGAGGGTTTAGTGGGAAAACATCTATTTTTGAGTTTTGACAGAAATGACTCATTTAAGGACCGATGTGTAAGATTTAGTGTGATCCACTGGCAAAAATCAGGCCAAATAAGGCAATGTGTAGAAAACTGCAGCCCTCTCATTCATTTGAATGGAGGCAGTGCAATTTACGGTCACTCAGAAGTGTTTCTTAGGACGTGTAGTGCAATAACATCAGAAATCAAATGGGTTTACAGTTGCTCCGAGCAGCTTCACTGAAAAGTTGAAGTAAAAAGCCAAATGTCACAGAGAGCGGAGAGCAGAGCGTGGAGAGGAACAGAGAACACAGCGCAGACTTTCAGACCCTCTCTCTCTCTTTCTCTCCTAAAGAAAGCCACCGTCATGTTTTTCATTCATGACAGAAATAGTTGTGTCATGAATGAAAAAGGAGAGCTAGAGAGGAGAAGTTGAAGCCCTGACTCGTTTCTCAGCTCTGCACAGCTGACTTATCGCTGCATGAAGCGGGGGGGGGGGGGCTTGAATGTCAGCTTGTCCCCTTTCTGAGAATTAGGGAAATGACTACGCACAGCCCTCCTTTATCCACTGTCGGAAAAAGTGCGGAGGGGGAAGGTGGGGTTGATGGTCATGTCCACCGTCCAACAAGCTTGTCTGAGGGAGTATTCATTCAGCACACCTTAAGCCCCCTACCACACATGTTGGTCTCACATGGAGCCGCAACCACCATTCAATTAAACAACAGAAAATTAATTGCAACCTCTGTGATAATATACTGAATCTCTTTTTGCTTGTGGCCTGTTTTAAAAGTTGAATCTCGGGCTTTGGGAAACTGTGATTGACATTTTTCAAGATTTCAAGATTTCAAGCCCATTTAAAGACCAAACGATAATTATTAGTTGCAGCAGCCCTAGTCTCATGTCTGAATGACCACTCGAGTCACTTTTATGTAAAAGTCACGATGGCAATCTCATGAAGCCGTAACACTTTCAACACAGCACAAATCTGAATTAAACGCCGTCAGATTAAGGTAACAACCACAGCAGCATGAGGTGAAACGTGCACACAGATAAAATACAATATATAATAGATCTAAATCTCAAATCATGATGCAAAAAAGAAAGAAAAACCAGCTTAATAAACGAGGAAACACATTGAAAATTGAAAAGAGCAGATTTTAAGTTGAGATGAGGATATGAAAATCTTCCCCTCACTGTCCGACCAGGCAAAAGAAGTCTATAAATAAATTTTTTAAAACATGCAGAATCATAATCCATATCTTCACTTTTCATTCCACTGATGAATAAATTAACACCCGGCAAAGTGCTTTACATACTGCGTGTGAGCTACTGAAAACCACTAAAATGAGTCACAACTTGTCATCATGTCATTCAAAGCTTGTCCACGTTGAACTTTGAACAAAACAAAAAGTATGACATCCAGCAGCCTAAATGATGAGAACGATGACACTTCTTTTTTTTTTTTTAAAGTGGATTTACAGTCAGGAGCGTCATTCAGGAGTCATTCGCACTCATGATGGTCATTAATTTGGCTTAAACAGCAAATTAAGTTTAATAATCCATTAGTGATGCAGCCTGTGACAGAACAAAAAAAAAAAAACATGTCTTCTTTCTTTGCTGTCACATCAGTCAAGTCTTGTCTTTCTCTCTTTCTGTGCTGAATATGGAGCGATCATTGTGTCTATACTTCTGTAAAAATGTCCTGTCATGTCTGAATGAAGCCACGAGGAACGTCCGTGTCTAAACGACAAAAAGCCGTCAAATTAACAGACAGATGAAGCGGCCCGATGTTGCATATTCCCTGTCTGAAAAAGACTTACATAAAACATTCCATAACCTTCTTTACTGGCTCTCCTGCCGTTGTCTCCTTATCTTAATCCTCCTCACCAGGAATGTGGAGAGGGGGATTTTTGGGGGCTTTTTTTTTTTTTACATCAGAAAATAAGCAAAAATGCAATTTCTTGAGACTGAAAAAGGACTGAGTGAAACATCACAGGAAACAGGTAGAGGACTTCCCACACAGAACAGGTGGTGATGTGATAACAACTCCATCCTTTCCTTCAACACTCAATCAATTCAATCATTTTTGATTTGAACAATGAGAGAGAATCATCATTTTTTCCTCATTATTCTCATTTTCATTCTAATCTGGATTTAAAATGATTGTGATGTTTTCTCCTTTCTCTTTCCTAAGATTTGAATACTGCAAAACGCCATATTGCGAATTCACAGTTCGATTAATAATTCAGCCCTGCTTCCCCTTCCTCTCTCTCTCTCTCTCTCTCCTCATGAAGTCACATTGACAAATCAATCCTCTCCCTTCCTGCAACAAGTGTTTGAAATTAATGTGACACATAAATATGAATATTGGCATATTTTCAAGTCACACTGGAGCACCTATTTATGTTTCAGTTACACCGTCTCCAAAAATAGCTGTGACCGAATGGTTGCACTCTGGAGCCAAGGCTGACATGAAAAACAAACAAAACAAACAAAAATAATCTTATTGACAATAAATGAAAAATGCTGCAGAGAGCCCTTTAATGACAATTAATACTCACAGATAAGTTTAATGATGCACAGCAGGAGTTTCTCAGTTTGTCAGTGAATCTGAGAAAAATGGCTGAAACTTCCTTTTTTTTCCCCCTGCTGTGCACCATTAAAGAAGAGGTATACACTTTTCTGTGAGTGCTGACCACTCATTTTGTTATTGTGGGTTTTTTTTTTTTTGGTCAGCAGCAGCCATTACTCTCTGGAGACTGTGAGTTCAGCACATCCGGTCTTTTCATTTCAACTTGAAAATACAACTGTACCTGAAAGCAACGTAGTTTCAAGTCTACTGCTGATTGATTTAATACATATAAAACAATATTTACAGTACAGTTGCAGCTAATTAGTTAGTCTCATTATCTATTCATCAACTTATTTTGTCCAACCAACAGTCACCTCAACAGATATTCACTTTTAAAATGACTTAAAACAGAGCAAAGCAGCAAACAATCATATTCATAAAGACAGAAGCATGAGATTGGCATCGTTGCTTTAAAAAATGAATGATTAATCAATTATCAAAACTGTTGCCAGGTCATTTTCTATCATCTGACTACAACTACAACACAAGCGTGTGACGTCCGGCCCTCTCTCTCTCTCTCTCTCTCTCTCTCTCCCTTCCTTTGTTGTGGTTTTGTTGTAATCACAAAAAGACTTCTTGCTTACAAAACCATGCAGCCTCCAAATGTACCTTTTAGAAATCCGCTTGAACCCTTTCATGTAAAAACACTCAACAGTTGTCATATTGTCTGCTGTCTTCTTCAAATCTGAAGCAGGTATTCATAGCTTTTTTTTTGTTTTGTTTCCAGCCCTACACTGCCCTTGAGCTTTTAGAGACAGACACAGGCAGTTATTTAGACTGAAAACTACTTTTTATTTTTTATTTTTGGGCAGCCAAAAGACGTTCTTTCATGTTTCTGTTTCTTTTGGATGTTTCCTCTCTGGAACAAGCTTATTAACTCAGGAGCTAGAGCTACATTTGAATGCAGGTTCATGTGCATTGATCCAAAACATTTCATTGCTTGAGAGGAAACATGTGACACCTAAAAACAGAGCGTTGGATGTCAGATTGGGGTGACCACTCACTTGCATGTTTGTCTGCGAGCTGGATGAGGCTGTGGGAGATGTCTCTCCTTCTGTAGAAACAAACCACCTTGGCCTCCACATTCCCACTGGCCGTCTGAAACAGAGAGAGAGAGAGGAGAGAGATCCAGTTTGAGTGAAAGAGGTGGCAACAACCCCCCAACCCCACTCCACTCCATCCCACCACCACCACCACCACCACCTGCACAAACCTCTAATTTCCCAAGAGACCTTACTCCTTTGTGTTCTCATCAAGTTATGCTGCTGTGACAAGCTGACCAGAGTTGATGATAGCGCTTTTGATCAGATGATTGATTGATTGCCTTGCTGTATAATTAGGCTGACAGGCTTAAAGACTCAGCTGGTATTAAATGCTGTGACTGACCGGTGAGTGAATGGCTTTAAAAAGGGGTACACGATTTTTTTTTTTTTTTTAAACTGCCTCCAACTTCTGCTGCTTTATATGTGTGATGGGAGGTAGCAGGTAAGTAAGAGCGGCTGTATTCAAACCGGCAGTGCACACCTTGAAGGATGTGGACAAAATAACAAGAACACCTCGAAGTATGATGCAATGCAAAAGCAACAGCGCCGTTTGTAAGTGACAGCCGCATAAAAGGTTCATCAAGTATGAACAGCCGCTCTTTTTCACCCTCAACTAAACAAAGAAAAGCTCCAGTACTTGTTGCAGGGTGTTACGCGGCATCAGTTCCTGCCCGCCCTTTTAGAAACTGAAGGCACTGAAAAGTCTCTTGTCTTTTTTTTAAATATAATGTAGTGCTTCTGTGTGTTTTTTCAGGTTGATACTGACCTGATCTGACATTTTCCCACCCACATCATCTGATAATGACCAGCATTTATCGAGGTATCTAACAACATTGGAAAAGCATTTCTGACATTTTAAAACAAAAAAAAACTGTGTTAGCTTTGGTCTGCTCTTAATTAAGATTGATGGCATGCCCCTAAGAAACAATTTAAAACAGGAAACTGATCTAATACTGGCAGAAAAAAAAAACAATGTATCAGCTGCTAATCAGTCCGGTGATAAATATTTTTCATCTAATCTCTGAAACGCTCATTTCACTAATGTTTCCTGTCTGCACAAAACACTCTAATACAAGTTATAGAGCTGCGATACCAACGGCAGTGGAGAGACCGTAGGGGGGGTGGGGGGGGGGGGGGGACGACACCTGTCTCTTTCTATCATATTACAGACAAAATGACCACACATACACACACACACACACACACACCACACCACTGTGAAAGGAAACTGTTGGTAGAGGACGTTAAGAGAGAGGAATCCTTGTTATTCACCCTCAGGCATCAAAAGTCATAAATACACACACACACACACACACACACACACACACACAGACACACACACACACACACAAACACCCCAATACCTTGTTGAGTTCTTCTATCCGGCGGATCAGGTAAGGGTTACTGGAGGAGTTCTCAAAAAATACATAATCTGAAAAAGAAAAACACAAAGTGATCACTGTCAAGCTTTGAAAAAAAAAAAGTGATAATAATACAGAAGTCTATTTAAATGTGTGTACAGCAGATCATCCACACTCCTATTCACATGTCAGGTTGAGTAACATATTTTAGCCTTACACCTCATTTATTACGAGTACTCCACATACTTAATATAGCACTCATAATACTGTCAGGGTTACATGCTGGACAGCTATAACTGATGGAGCAGAACCAGCAGAAGTTATTGTCTTCTTTTTTTTTTATCACACGTTACCCAAAATACACAACTCAGCCACTGACAGTTTGGATGGAGTTGGGTGTGTTACACTAGTCTAACGGCTAACGTAGCCTCGGGCAGAGGTGGAACGTGTACTACAGGGGTCCGGTGACCTCACTTCTATTCTAACTTCACACCCACAAACTGTTTCTGCCGTTTTCAAACTTTCTTTTGCAAAGCCACATAAGTGAAATTATACGACTGGTTATTTCCCCCCCACACATGCTGTAGTATATCCAGGCTTTGATGCACAACATTGGTAGATTTCCCCTTTAAGTACACAGTTGAACAACTCATGGTAACACTACAGTGTGGTGCAGGGAGGCCAAACACAAGACACATATCTGTCTAAATGTGAAGCAATTCATGACTCGACTTAGCCATTTTTTTGCATCGAGAAAGAGTTTAGAAAAAAGACAAATGTCCACTGGTGGGTAACAAACTGGATATTTGTGACAAGCAGCCACCGCAGAGAATATTAGATTTCTAATTTAAACAGGTCAAAGGCAATTATAAGTGTACTGTAGGGTTTTCACAGCTGGTGAGACAGTTAGGCCACTGTTATAATTTTGTTTGCATTTTGGAGAGGGATACAGCAACGCCATTATAGATTTTACACTGTCCTTTAACAAAATTCAGCACATCGTGACTTTACCAAACAAGAGGGGAGAGAATTTCAGTCTGATTGAACTCTGACTGAGCAAACGCTGCCTGAATTTTGTCATTTCTAACTCATCTCACATCAAACAAGGTGATAAATCCGCAAAAAGCACTTTATTAGGAAAGCTTGTGCAATCTAATTCAATCCAATACAACAGCTCTGTCATAAAGCCTGCTTTTACAGAGCGTATATATTATATTGAAAAGTGTTCCAAATATTGTGTCCACCTTATTAAAAACACAAAGTAGTAATATATAATGGACTCCAGTGAACAAGCACCACCCACTACAACCTCAATGATAAACATAAAGTAGAATTATCACCTTTCTGACAATGTGAACAAAAATTGAAACTGTGTAAGCTTCGTGAAAGTCGAATTTATTGCTGAGAGTTTTATTGGATTGAATCAGATTGCAGAAGTGTTCCTAATGAAGTGCTCAGTGAGTGTATATATGTCAGATAGTGGAGATTCAGTGCATATAAAGTATTTGCAGTAGTACTATTTGTATTTGCAGTAGTAGTATTTCCAGTAGTAGTAGTATTCACAGTGTTTAAGACAGGTAAACTTCAATGCATGTGTGAATTTGAAGTACAATGAGTTGAAAGTTAAAAGACACAGTCACAATTATTTTTTCAAAGTCAGGTGTCCATATGAACACTTAAAGGGGATTTCCTCTCTGTAATCATTCATCCTGCTCATACTGGCTATTAAATGTGTCCACACAGTCATTTTGTGCTAAAATGCATTTAAAAGTTGATGTGAAGCTTATGTGAGGCTTCAGCAAGTCTGAGTTAGCATGAAATTCCCTCTCTGTGTTTCCTTGGAAAGTGTTTCCCTGCGGAGCTGTGTGTGAAGTATAGTCACAAAAAGCAGGACTTTGGCACTAAAAAGACTGTAATGATGAAAGATGTCTACTTGATTGAACTGTTTTGGACAGCTAAAACTTCATATTTGTCTTCGATTAACTTTTGAATACAATTTTTTGCACAGAATCCAAAGCTTGTGGATTTTGGCCCCCATCACTTGTATTATAAAGAGGTCTTTTAATGGTCAGTGAACAGGAGGAATGATCATAGCAAAAAAACTTATTTCAATGTTAATTTGGGAATCTGACTGTTGTTTTAGGACAGACTTTTTTCCTGTCCTTTAATTTGCTATTGTTGCAATAGTGGGGCAAGCATTATTTAAAAAATGAGTAATTTCATGACAAATTTGCACCTGTGAATTTTAAGATCCACAAGTTGGGAGTTACCAAGAGCACCTGAAGGCAGCAAGAGTTCAACAGAGGTGACCATATGGACATCAAGCCGGTGACAAAAGTGTTGCCAGTGACATAATCTGGACAGAGATGCTCATTGTTTCTGTGCAATTTGGGCTAATTTACAGTCCTGACAGAGATCTGAAGCCCAGCTTAATTTGCTATTGTAGCAGAAGTGGAGCAAGGAATATATATATATATATATATATTTTTTTTTTAAATGGTAATTTCATGACAACTTTGTTATTATTTCAGACAGGAGAACTTGAATACACCTGAAATTCTTAAGATCCAGAAGGTGGGAGTTACCAAGAGGCACCTGAAGGCAGCATAGGTGCACCAGTGACCATATGGACATCAAACAGGTGACTAAAGTGTTGCCAATAACATAATCAGGACAGAGATGCTTATTATTTACATGACATATCAGGCTCCTGTGCAATTTTAGGGCTTAATTCAGAGTCAGGCTTCATCTGACTGAAGCCCTGGCTGCGTGTTAACAGAGGTGTTCAGGTTCATCCAGCGCGACGCAACGACGCCATGAACCGAGACAATAATTTGATGTTGAATTCCTGCAGAGTGCTAACAAGCTAACAAGCCAATTTTTGCTCATTAATTGCGGCTGTTGTGTGTGTAGGTGGACTCTGCAGCAACACCCGGCATGTAATATCTACCTCCTTGTTAGATGCATTGTCCAAATAGTGTAAAATGGTCTGCATTAATGGTAATGAGTGGTGCTAGCGTTAGCTAAATAAGGACTCGTACTAATGGCTGCATGCCAGAAGAGGCAAATACAAAGGCAGTCTCAGACTGACCGTGATAACATTTTAACAACCTTTTAAAAACACATGTGTGGCCGTGAGGTGCCGCGAGGTTATCAGCTCGCCGTATCCCCCCCTTGTGTAATCATCCGAAAACCAGAGAGCAACTAAAAGGTGGCGACAAGTAGAGAAAAAAATGTTTACATTGTGAGCTAATGTTAGCCACGTTAGCAGAGCTGGCGGCTAGTTGCTGCTGCGGAGAGGCCTGACCCATTTTGAGTCACAAATATTTAGAAATCCTCACCTTCCTGCTTTGACTTAACGCATCTCTGCTAGTGTAAGACAGCATGGGTAGCTGGATAAATGCAAGAGAAATGAAATAAAGCCACACAAAGCGTCCAACAAGCGGGACGCAAAGTGGAAAAAAGGGGGTTTCTGTTTGATAAGGAAAGAAAAAGATCCACATTGACATACATACCTCCGACCCGGTACATGTTGGCCGCCATTTCTGCCCTCCCGGAGTGTTAACATAAACCATAAACTACGAGAAATACAATAAATTAATAAAAAAAACTATAAAACACGGGTTTCTTAAAAAAGGTGCCGATAATTTATGATCGTCGAGACTCCGGATGTGTTCCCAATCTGGAGGATTTTTTTGGTAATTCAACCCCCCCCTCTCTCTCTCCCTCTCTCTCTCCTCTTTCTACCCTTTACAATACAGTGAACTCACAGCAGCCAAAAGAAGTCGGATCAACCCGAAAAACCACTGACTGCTGACGTCGGGAGGGGGGCCCGCGCACGCGCAAACAAGACACACACACACACACATACACACCTTTACACGCACGCGCACACACATTCACCTTTTTTTTTATAAAATGTATATAATAAATAATGTGTTTTATTCTAAATGAAACACTAATATCGTGATGTTTTGAAGGAGATTGTACAAAACATAAGATATAAAGTAGGCAATCATACAAATAAGATAAGCGTCAATAGTATAGAAACAAAGTTAATTGACTCTTATCATAACTGTAGTGGAAATAATTATAAGTCTAATAATAAGAAAATAAGAAAAATAAGTCGTGGCTATAAATCATTTTTGGTGCACACACTTTTAAGATAAGATATTCCTTTATAGTTAGTTCCACAGTGGGAAAGAGAGTCATCATTTATAATATTTATGATAAATAAGGATGTTTTATTATGACGTCATGTTTTGAAGGAGACTGTACAAACATCAGACTTAAAGTATTACAAAAATGCAACCATACCTATGAGATAAGGGTTAATATTATAGAAACAGAGTTAATTAATTCTTAATAAACTCAATACAGCCATAGTGAATATAGAATAATCATAATTAACTCAATAATAAGTCCTTTTTTTTGGGAGGGGGGTGATGATGTATATTGGTGAGGACCTATGGGATGTGTGTGGGGACTGTTTAATGTTTTTGGTGGTCTGTGGCTGCAGACAATATCAACGCATGTATTCAATATGTACATTTTCACTGTATTTACTATATTAGGCCTACTTATGCTTGTTGTAAGCGTACTGTCTGGTTGCGTTGTGTTGCATGTGTAGCCTCCACTTGGAGAATAAAATAAAATAATTGGTCACAAAAAAAGTCCTGGCTATAAATTGCTTTTGGTGCACACACTTTTAAGATAAGATAAAATATTCCTTTATTAGTCCCACAGTGTAGAGTAAAAATTTACATTATTGCTGCAGCAAGTGGAAAGAATAAAGTGGCAAGAAAAAGTAATGAGCAATAAATAATAAGTACATAGGCAATAAAAAGACAATAGTAGTAAGAAAATATATGGTTTTAAAGGGAATAGATAGATAGATAGATAGATAGATAGATAGATAGATAGATAGATAGATAGATATGGTGGAACTGAATAAAATAAAATAAAAATGCTGATATTGCACAGTCATGTACATTAAAGGGCAAAGTTAATTAACGCTTAATAAACTTATTATAAACATAAGCTATATATGACTTTTGGTGCAACTGAACAATCTTGTGCACAAAAGTTTATTACAGTGATTTTATTCATGGTTGTTGTTGATTTTGTTGGGGGGGGGGGGGGGGGGGGGGGCAGATAGTATCCCATATCCATGGCGGCAGTATCCACATTGGAGATAAATGTGCGTAAAACCACACTCATGAGAGTTTCTCCTCTCTTGCGTGCGTCCGTGCGCGCGCATGTGACATCACTGCTGGGATTGGCTCGCCCTGACTGGGGTGGAGAGTCTCCTCTACAGGCTACAGAGGGAGAGGGAGAGGAAGAGGAGAGTGAGGGACAGGAGGAATACTTTCCAGCAGCCACGGAGCTCAGTGCAGGGCCACCTCCACTCAGAGCGAACCACGCCCCGGGGACAGGGGGCAGACTGAGGACCCCCAACTGTCCAAACTGCTGGAGACAAGGATGGACTGTGAAGAGGAGTTTTAGTGAGGGGTTACAGGTTGACAAGATGAAGTTCGGGAAGAGCATCTGTGTGCTCAACGTAGGGGGAACCCGGTACGCCTTCACCCGTGAGGTGATCAGGGATTTCCCTCTCCGGCGCGTCAGCCGTTTGCATGCCTGCGCAACCGAGAAAGAGGTTCTTGAACTATGTGATGACTACGACCGGGACCGGAATGAGTTTTTCTTCGACCGTCACGCACAGGCTTTTATGTTCATTATGCTGTATGTGCGCTCCGGCAAACTCCGCTTTGTCCCCGGAGTGTGTGAGCTGTCCTTCTACACAGAGATGCTCTACTGGGGGCTGGAGAGCGCGCACTTGGACTCTTGTTGCCAGAAACGACTGGACGATAGGATGTCCGAAATCGGAATGGACAGTCTATCCGAGGAAGACATCGGATTATCTGGGGATGAGTCCCAAAACCCGAGCGAACCGGTGCAACGGACTGCACTCACTGGTCGCGCTAGATGGCTAGAGATGATACGCAAAACATTTGAGGAGCCAGACTCTTCGCTTGCAGCGCAGCTTTTGGCTTCAGTGTCCATAATCTTTGTGATCGTGTCTATGATCATGCTTTGTGCCAGCACCCTGCCGGACTGGGATACAGCCAAGAGAAATACAGTGGAGGAGCACAGGTAGGCGAGAGTGGGGGGGTCGCTTAAGTTTAGAGAAATCAGAGCCAGAGGAAACCCTTCACATCAGGATGCTTCTGTATTAAACAAGTTCAGGCGCAAGATGTGCGGGTGTCCTATAACATTGTGCTGGTGTTGTGCGTAAAAGTTAGTAGTAAACTCTTGAAATGGACTTCGTAGACTAAATAATAAGTTACTGAGTTGATAAATATGTCTTCCCTCGTTAACACCGGAGAATATAGCAGTAGGATGCGTTCAAAGCAGCAAAGCAGCAGTCAAACACTGCGCATCCAGAGGGGTGACGCATGGAGTCTTTTGTCACATCCTTGCTTATTGAGTCCAAATACGATGTTATAGTTTTTAGTACAATAAAGAAAGTCAAATATCAGTCAGTTACTAAATAACAGGGTTAGTCTTTTAAAATGTTGACATTGAAATGTAGATGCAGAAAATGTTACATACAGCAAATTAAACCAAGGAGTTCACAAGGAGGCCAATCAGCAATCCATAATATCCACAAAAAGGGTTGTGTTAATTATTACACAGGAAGCCCTCCCTCTGCTCTGTCTTCCTCTTGACTCTCCTCCCTCCTCCCCCTCTCTTCTCTTCACACTTAATCTGAATATCTTTATTGGCTTGGTTGGTTGACACTGCATGGTATGGTACACAAGAAAGACAAACATATCAAATCATGATTTACAATATTCCAGTGGGTAATGATTTGAAATTAGAGGGTGTACTGAGGGGATTATAAAATAGGCAAATCAAACAACAAAGAATGATGCCACTTACAGGAATCACCTGCTATATTTTACACGTTTTTTTTATTTTAGTTTCAAATTGGGACCCGGGATAATAAATGCACCCTGCCGCGACATTTTATTGGTCGTAGCCTGTCCCCTCGAGGAAGTCAGAGGCAGCTTCTTTCTATATAAGGCTGGGTATTGGTCTGGCTGGAGATAGTTTTGAGTTCTGGACCAGTTACAGTGGTTAGGTAATCAGATAAGTGTGTAGTTTATACTTGAGGTCAAAAGAATTTCAATTACGATTCAAGCCAGCTGATGATGCAATTTTCTTAGTTGCTCTATAATTTGGTTTGGTCTAATTGTGCTGATGTAGTTATCGTTATAGGCTCTGTGGTGTTTGTGTCAGCCTGACTGGTTCTACGTCAAATACAAGCACCACCTCACTCTAATTCACTCTGATTGGCTTTGCTGTGCTAATCAATGGGGTAACTGTGTCTCCCTCTTAAAGGTTTTCAATCCCTCCCTCTCCGTGCAGCTTCCCAGCAGTTTTCTTGTCCTCCGTCCGTGCTGTACTGTACATGTCCTCCCTGTGTTTACTCGTGTCAACCCTGTGTTGCGTCACGTCTTCCTCGTTTCCCATAATTTACTTCACCTCTGCTTTGTTTCCTTCTCTCTCACATTTACTGATTGTCAAACAGCATCAGGTATCATATGTATCTCCCTGTTGCTCCCCCTGTCATTTCCTGTTTACAGTCTGTTACACTCATTTTTCTCCTCTCTGTTCTGTAGGATAGTGGAGGCCGTGTGCATTGGCTGGTTTACAGCAGAGTGCACGGTGCGTTTTCTAGTGGCCAGGGACAAGTGGGATTTCCTCCGCAGGCCACTGAACATCATCGATGTCATTGCCATCACACCCTACTATGTCACCATGGTGATGGCAAGGGCAGGGATGCCAAGCGCTGGGCTCGGGGTTGCTGGAGTGATACTCAGGGTGCTGAGGATGATGCGAGTGTTCTGGCTCATGAAGCTGGCCAGGCACTTCCTGGGATTGCAGACTCTGGGGCTGACGCTCAGGCGCTGCTACCGGGAGATGGTCATGCTGATGGTGTTTGTCTGCGTCGCCATGGCGATATACAGTGCTCTGGCCCAGCTGCTTGAGCACGGCTTGGACTTGGGTACGCAGAACCCGGATTACGCCAGCATCCCAGCTGCAGCCTGGTGGGTCATCATCTCCATGACGACGGTGGGGTACGGGGATGTTTACCCTGTGACAGTTGGGGGACGGGTGCTTGGAGGCATGTGTGTAGTGAGTGGCATTGTCCTACTTGCACTGCCCATCACATTCATCTACCACAGTTTTGTACAGTGCTACCATGAACTCAAAGTTCGCTCTGCCAGATACGCTCGCAGCCTGTCATCAGAGGTACTGCAGTGAACATTTATAACAAACACCTATGGCCCTGGCTACATCAGAAACGATCTCCACAAACCAGAAGAGCTGCTGATCCCCCTCGTGAAATAATGCTCAACTCTGCTCCGCTCTGTTTCCTGCCTGAGCCACACCAGATTTTATTTGGTCTGTCTAGTTCCTGCCTGTTGTGTTCATGATCTCCAATCATCATCTTCAACCAGCATGCTGTGCGCCCGTCTCCTTAACAACACCATTTGGACAGAAGAATAGGGATACACACATAATTAGTTATTAAACACACACATACACATAGGAGCAGTCAGTCCAGTTTTGACAATGACCGCTGTTTACACTGTATTCTCATGACTACAACATTGGCAGAGACCTCTGCATTTTTGTATGCTGCACCAAAAGCTGTGTGTGTGTATGTGTGTGTGTGTGTGTGTGTGTGTGTGTGTGTGTGTCTTTGTCTAGCTATCATTTTGTCAAAGCTTTTTTTCACCCAGATGGTACAAGTTACACAAGATTGATGTGTGACCTAGATATGTCCTGTTAAACCTTTGAAATATAGAGAAAGAGTGAACAAGTGAGAGCAAAGTGGGGATGGAGTAGGGGTACACAGAGGGCCTAGTGTGTAGGAGTGGTTTAAGCCAGGGATAATGAAATATGGAGACAGGTCAGGAAGGTGTCAGACAAATAAAGGGTCGACGGACACACGTCACGGCAGATGGGGTGTGAAGCGGGAGGATAAAAGATTATGGGACGAAATGACGGAGATGGCAGAATGTGTACAAGCTGGAGCACAAAGAATGAATAGATGTAGTGTGTGTTCTCCATTTGTGAGTGATTGCAAGGCATCTTGTATTTCTGCGTCTCCAAGACAACCTCATCCTCCAACATGTCAATCATAGCTGTGGTTCATTTGTGTGCACACAAATAGGCCACGTCCACGCACATATCTTTCCTGGAAAGCAGCATTTTCGAGATTATTGGAGTATGAGATCACAGGATATGTTTAAATATGGCACAAAAAAAAGAAAAAAAAGAATGAAAACCAAGAGAGGAAACATAAATGATCAGTACGAGATGTCACAGATGATGATTCTGACATTCGGTGAATGAGACATGTTTGTACTGTCCACGGTTTGCCAAGAGACACATGATCCAAACAAACAAGTCAACACCTCTCCCACACAACAGTCTTTCTCTGCATCTCTTCTCATCTTCCTCCTGTTGCCATCAACCATCCTCTTTTTTGCACACACACACACACACACACACACACACACACACACACACACACACACACACACAAAAAAAACACACATCAAGATCTTTCTCCTCTGTTGCAAAGAAAATTAAACAATGAGTGAAGATCTTTTGTCTGTTCTCAAATCTAAAGTCTATATGTGTTACTTCATCATGAGTTTTGCAGTGTGTATTATAAACAGTATATGCCTCAATATCCCTGTCTTTGTAGTACCAACATGCTTTTCAATAGTTTCAATAGTTTAAAAATGAAGGATAATCCGAATTTTATTACCTATCGGTGATGACACATAATTTTGAACTCATGCATAGCTTGTAGCCAAGTGAATGTAGGCCAGGCCTGATTGAAATCATCAATCAAAACTTTTTCATCAGTAGACTATGGACTTGTAATTAATGTGACCAATGTGCAAGTTTTTTATAATAAAATGAATCTGTGCAAAATGTCTCTGAATGTGTAATTGCTTTTTACAAATCAAACCGTAGCACAAAGATTTAATTCAAATCAAATTTAAACGCTGTGGGTATCGATTTAAAGTCCCCCTCCACTCAAAAATGTGTTTTTCTTACCTCAGTTGGAAGTTTGAGCTTCACTGATCAGAATGATGTATGTGCAGAGTTTGACAGCAGATGACTGTGGAAAGTTTCTCTGTGCTTATCGATAATCTGAGTTAACGGTGTGTACTTAGAGTATAAGGATGATTTATGACAACACATCTAGATAGTGGAAATCACTTGTGGTCCACTATGAAACTTACACAAGTGTGATGAAGAAACTTGAAGCCTCCAGTGCACAAACAGCACACTGAAGATGACTTTACAGTGAAGTAGAGGACATTTTGTGTCTAGTAGTTAAACTTCAGACATTTTAAATATTTGCATATTCATTTATTTTGGACTTTTTTATTTTTTAAATTAGTTAGAGAGGTTTTTCTTACTTGGTACATTAATTTAACTTAATGGAAAAAAACACATTGGACACAAATTATTATTTAAATTAGAGTATTAATGCTTTAAAACATGTCTGACAGGGATCTTCAGTGAACTAAAACAATATCATATGACTTAGAGATGTGAATAAGTTACTTTTGGCTGATAGAGCTTGATCCCTGTAATGATACTCTGTGTACACCTCTGGGTCTCCTGTAGGCAGTGGAACGTAACATTCAGTCTGAGGAACACCTGAGCCAATTGGCAGGGGCATTCAGTGCTCTCATCAGATTCACACTATGATGAGCGTTTTGCCTCAGTCTGGTTCACAAAGTAATGTCATGAGGTTACATCCACTCAGAATCACAAACGGCTGCTGCTGCGCTGCTCTCTCAGGGTTCAAATGTTTTGAGCGTGCACATGCATCAGTAATCAAGTGTCCTCAGTCAGCTCATTCAGCACCGTACAAGATTTTTGTGCATACTTAAAATCACTAAAGTAGAAATTTTTACCAAGTTTGGATAAATATAAATCTAACACAACACTGGGTTAATGTTCCTCAGAAAGCCACTCAAAACTAGGGATTATTTGGAGTCAGTTTAGTGTTATTTTCTTATTTTACTGTTGGGTTATTTACCCAAACTAAAGCTTGTTACAATCTGCTTTGCTCTTTTTGAACCTACATGTCACAGTTATTGATTGGTGATAGCTTGTGTATCTTTTGAATGTCATAAACACATAGTTTATACAAGAAACAATACATTTGTGACAAATCTTAGCTAAAGCTTGGGTCAAATAATAGAATGCATACTGGGTTCACTTTTTACAATATATATAATTTGGTTTCAATGAATAAAACACATGATCACATATTACAGTAAACCACTGAAGTAACAGAAAAAAATAAAACTACAGCTAAGAAAAAATTATGAAAACAACAAACTGCAAAGAGAAAACTAGAAAAAAATAAAGGGGCACAATGTAACCATAAATAAAACATAAATGAGGTAGCACATTTTTATGAAAAAACGCAAATCCCTCCTATTATGTTTCTTCCATGTACATCTAAAGTTGAATAAAAATGCACAAATGAGTGTCAAATTAAAATTAAAATAAACATAAGGCTCTTTTGCTCTTTTGCAAAAAATATTCAAGTCTCCAAATCTCTACTGGTGGAACAAAGACTAGTTTTGGCTTTCTGAAAACATTTCCTATAGATTTACAGTTAGGTTCAGACACTGTGATTGCAAAGGGCAAAGCAAATGATTGACATAATTTTCAGTTACCTCTCTTGCCCTGTATGGGAGCATCTGTTTCTCCAGTTATTTATTTAGTTTTTCCTTTGATTTGTTAGTTTTTCCCCCAGTCTCCATGTGTTTTTGTGATTGTAAACAGGGTTAGACGCCAAGTTTGTCTGCCACACGGTAGCATATGAGTGATTTTTGATTGGGGTTGAGTGGATCTAATAAATTACCCTTGTGCTGAATAAATGGTTTAACATATGAAAATGTGGTATTTTATGAGGAAAATCATTCTGTGTTCTCTGTCCAGTGTCCTCTGACTTCCCTACTGCCAAAACCTGCATTATAAAAATCCAAATGATAAAAACGTTGATTCGCCAATTTCTGTGCACTCACAGCATAAAGGTTTAGCAGATGCAATAACTTGATTAACAGAGGCTTTATGCAGCCTATGGGGAAAACCTGCAGACATTAATAGCATTTAAAAATGTCCTCTGCATATTTCATCAACAATTCAATTATATCGTCATTGTACTATTCAATTTAAAAAGTTAAGGCAGTAAAGGACCCGCTATAGTAAAAATGCATATAAGATATTGTCATCAACATTTTTCATTATTTATCTATATAAAATCTCTCAGTCAATAGCCTAAATTTGATTTTAAGTGGGATCAATGCTGTCAAATAAATGTAAAAGTACAATATTTCCCTCTGAAATGTAGTGGAGTGGAAGTATAAAGTACCATCAAATGGAAATACTTTTTGCACACAGAGTATGTTATTATTATTTATTACATGTATATACATATATTTATTTCATTAGTACAACTTCTGGGTAATTTTTAGTCATAAGTTTTTAGTTTTTTCTATTGGATAGTCAGAGATGTGTTTCTATGTGATGTTACGTGTGCCCATCTTAAGCAGCTGCAATTTCCTGTGAAGGATCTATCTATCTATCTACCTATCAATCAATCAATCTATCTATCTATCTATCTATCTATCTATCTATCTATCTATCTATCTATCTATCTATCTATCTATCTATCTATCTATTTATCTATCTATTTTAAGTACCTCAAAATTGTACCTGAGTAAATGTACATATTAACTTTCCACCGCTGGTATCTGGTCATCTTCCTATTTTTATTTATTTATTTATTTCTATTTTCTATTATTATTATTTTATGTGCTAAAACACATAAATTACTGTTTCTAAACGATCAATGCATTAAGTAGGGTGGATTAGGGTAATGTGGGACATTGACTAATGCAGGACAATTAAGCTCCAGTGCATTTATTTATTTTTCTATTTAATTATTTTGAAGATAACTAGCATATGCCTACTGTGTAAGTCATATTGTTTAAAATTACACATGTGAACATACAGACTGTTAGTTTTTTAACCTAAAAATTGTAGGCCTACTAAATTAAAATGTTCTTCTGATAAAAAGGAAAGATATTTAGGTGTTGATATAATGTATTGGATTCATATGTAAATATGGAAAACAAGTCAGAATTACAAAAAGTGTACCACATTACCCTAATCTAATCCATCCCACAGTTATAATCAGTTAAGTATTGAGTTTTAGTGTAATTGAATCTACCTAATGTGCCTCCTCCTAATGTGCCTCTTCTTGCAGCACAGCACCTCCCACTTCCGGCCACCTGACCTCTGTCGTCACTTTCCGTCGACGGTCGCAGCAGGAAGCTCTCTCTTTCACCGGGTGATTTTGTTGTGGATAACACGTAGTCCGCTGCCCTTCAGTTTATAAAAATGTACTACAAATTCAGCGGTTTCACCCAGAAGTTGACGGGGTCTTCCTCCTCGACGGCTTACAGCCCTCAGGTGAGTGTCGGTGTCGGTCAGAGAGCGAGCCGGTAACTGGGAAGGATGACCTTCATGTCACCGGATAACGAGCCACATTACCGCCGCTAATAATAGGGGGTTAAAAGCACATAAATGAGCTTAAAGGACGGCTACATGTAGGAGTTATGTGTCTTAATTGTTTTCTAAGATGAAAAATAGCTTGTATTAATAGGAGTTATTATGTCATCTGTTCATTTACTCGGTTGTGTGCTTAAGTAACTTCAGCTGGCCTCATTTGAACTCAAATTCAACCTCAACTCAGTGATTTTACTCTGCAGAAATGTCCTCTAAAGTCATTTTCTGTCTTTATATAGTAAAATAACTCTTAAAAAGTTCAGACACACCATAAAAAGTCTTAAATTATATACACAACAATTACAATTTTCTTCCTCCACAAAATTATCTTGTACAAATAATCAAATATTAATCTTGTGGTTTGCAGAAGAAAAGTAAAAAACTATATTTTACTTTTCTTCTTTGGATTCTCCTTTGGATTAAAGGGACATCGAATTGAATCAATGTACTGTTTGACCC
Source organism: Scomber japonicus (assembly GCF_027409825.1). Classification (NCBI taxonomy): domain Eukaryota; kingdom Metazoa; phylum Chordata; class Actinopteri; order Scombriformes; family Scombridae; genus Scomber; species Scomber japonicus. The sequence continues at coordinate 7,423,594 of NC_070597.1, read as the reverse complement.
CTTAGATAAAAACTGTATCAGCTGACCTCATCTGAACTCCATTTCAACCTCAATTCAGTGATTTTACTCTCCAGAAATGTCCCCTAAAGTCATCTTCAGTTTTGATAAAACAAAAAATATTTTCCCCTATTTTTTCCATTATTGACACAATTACAATTTTCTTCTTCCACAAAATTATCAAAATTTTAATCTTGTAATCCCCCCCTACACACACCCGTTATTGGTCTTCATTTAACAGATCATTGCGCATTTCAAACATTTTCACAATAAAAAAGACAAACAGTAGTCATGGGGAACTGCATATGAAGAGACAAATAAATAAGAAATGAGATACATTAATTAAAAACATTTATTAATCACATACTTTACAGGCAACATATATGTTCAATGTTTTTATGGCCTTCTTGTTGTGTAAATAGAATCAGGCTATGATAATCAATAGATTTATGACATGTGTCTTTTCCTCATTTTTTGTCATAGTTAAAAAATCCAAATATAACATTTTCATGAAATAACAAAAAATCCTTGTACAAATGATCAGTAATTAATTTGGAGACATCTTTCCATATTTTTTTAGAATATTAGCAATGCCAAAAAAGATAGGGCACAGTTTCAAGTTGTGCAAAATGTACAATTTATATTAATATCTTCTTTGAAGTCAGCTGGATTTTTACGTATACATTTGTTTTCAACCTAAAAAAACAGATTCTCAAAGTAACATCACTGACAATGTCGTATTTATGTTGTGTGTTGGTAGTTTATTCTCTTCTTCTCTTCTTTCTACTCATTTATATTGATCTCCACCAAGTAAGACCAATATACATATCACAATGTTTTTGATGAATTACCATAATATAAGCATAAAATGGCCAAATCTACAGACCGCTTGTGATTTGGACCAATTGTTGCATTTTGGTGATTTAGGTCATCACGGTGCTTTCAGGCGAGCATTCAGGGGGAAGATGGACAGATCTCATTAGCTAACAAAAAATAATATCAACAATTACCAAATTTTTCCTAAATAAGGTTTGCATACATAACGACATGACATAATCTACCTTAAATATAAAAAATAGGCATATTGACAGATTTTATTCAATGCTAATTTTACCGATACCTGGGCTTTGCGTATTCACTGATATCTGATACCGATCTGATACCATTGTTGAATTAATAAACTGTAAACTTCGCTACGTGGTGAAGACTAATGGCAGGAGGTTTGACTTAAACATCATTTCCTTACTTTGTAAAACAAAATGTAACAAACTAACACATAGATATAAATGTAGTCAATTGTTACTTATTATTAAAATGATGAATCCTTCTTTCTTCCTTTTCAGATATTACAAGTAAGTAGCCTCTGGTAGCTTTTATTGCGCTTACAGCAACATAAAGTCAGTAATTTAGATGCAGCAATGGTTCGCTTGCTTCATCACCATTTTAACAATTTATTGATATGTGGAAATTGACTGGCGCCCATGTCTGCTCTATGTGTTTGTTGTGGGCCTGCTGCTGACGCATGACGTAGCACGCATCGCAAACATAGAATTAAAGTGAATAGATCGGCCTCATTATCCGATACCTGATCTAGCTATTAATGTCGATATCAGGGCTGATAAGTTGACATAATCTACCTCAAATATAAAAATGGGCAATTTAAACTATATTTTTCTATGCTTATTGACTGATTTTATTTGGTGCTAATTTCAAGGTCATTTATTAAAGGCTTATAAATAGAAATCAAGTACAGTATTTTCTTTCGTACATAACTTTGAAATAAATGTGAAATATAGAAGTTTCTGTGATATGCAGTGTGCTTTTTAAATGATTACATATGGCTCTTCATTGGTAGTTGAAAAAAAAACATTTTCTTTTGCTTGCAATTTTTCCTAATTCTTGTAATTTTATTGCAAAAGAAGGCCATAAGATACTGTGAATTTCACTTTTTGAGAATAACTGCTGCTAAACTGAGTATTTTTGGCTGCAATAATCACTAAAAACCTTCTTGAAGGGACTGATTGACAGGGACAGCTACGTCTTTCTTCAACTAAGTATATGTAAGATATTACACACATCTGTAGATATTGCATTTCTTTCATTAGACAAACTACAGACAGACGTGCAGGAGAATTTCCAGCGTTAATCCCAGTCACATTTTCCCCCATGTCCGTCAGGTGGCGCGGTTACGTTATTATGAAATCACTGGCACATATTTAGTTAAAGTTGGAGTCCATATTTAACCATTAGATGTGACACTACAGCACTAACATCTCAGACCAATATAAATATGTCATATACTCAAACTTACACACTTAAACATGGAGGTTACTGTATGGCCATTTCTCACCTCAGATCTACAGAAACATATTTTAGTGTAATTTATCTTTAGTTATCTTTAGTTTAGCTGTAATTTGGGAGAATCTGAGAGACAGCTGCCACCTTGGAGACGGACATAGAGGGACTAGCGTGCACGTGCAGCCACCAAAACAAAGAACAGACAGAACACAGAGGTAGTTTAGCTTCAGTCTCTGCTCCGGTCACCATTACTCCACTTTATCTTCACACAGCAAGTAATTGTTTACTGACATGTAGTGAGGCTCGATGTCATTTATTGCACTGTTTTAATTGGGTGTAGCCTCCCTCTTTCACTTTACGTGTTTAATTCCCCTTTTGCGTCTTTGCCTTATCACAGACAGAACCTTTATTTAACCTTTATACTGAAAGGTTATTTCCTATCTGTTGGTTTAGCCTTCATGTGACTTTATAGCCAATGGCCTCTCTGCACATCTGCCAGATGTGACCTTTATTATTGCTCCTCTGTCCTTTTATACTGCAACAGCCTCTTTGTTATTTCATGAAGGTGTGGTTAGGCTGCTTTTAAGCTCTTTTGCATCTGATCTGGATTAATTGCTCACAGCGTCTCTTTTCTTACTATTATCTTGGCAGCTTCAGCTTTTCACACGTAATAATCATCACCTTGTAAAGCAGGTCATGTGACATAGCCTCCATCTATCCTCTCAGGGTCGCCTATCCCAGCCCATGCGTGGCAGATCGATTGACACAGGTTAATAGACAGGCTGTCCAATCAATTAATCAATCGATCAGTCAATCAATTGTGCCGTCTTCGATTTGAAGTTTGGCTTTCACGGTTTCTTTTCTCTGCTTTTCTCCTGACTTCTTCACATCTTCTTTCTCCATCTTCTCCGCTCCATCTCTTTGTATCATCGTGATTCGTGCCACATTTTGAGTTTTCTTCACACTCCTCGTTTTCTCTTCAATCATCCCTTCTAAAAATGAGCCCCCACTACCTTTAAACTTTCTCTCTGCAATTTTCCTCACAAACTACCCTTCTCTTCCAACCAGCTGCTAGGTCTTATCATCAGACATGAATCTTGCAGCTGATTGTGAGCATGCTGCTTTAGCGTCATATCTCAAATGCTCAAATTTATCCTCCTGTTTGCCTCCTCGCTTGAATTTCAAGTTTTCTTAACCTGCATGTCTTTGACACTATGGGCACATGACACAAGAGCGGCTATAAAAATGACATACTAGGAATCTTCTCTGTATTTCTGGCATAATGCAAACATGGTTAGTAAAGCCTTAAAGGGGACACAGGATTCACAGGTCAAGAAACTGACATCATACCAGTATACAACAAAAACAAAAAAACAAAAAAAACTGAAAAAGCAAAATATGTCCCCTTTTTTAAATGTCAAGTAAAAACAATCTTGTGTCAGTGCTTCTGCGGTTTTTCACGTGTCGGATTTCATTTCCCTGCTCCATCTGCCTCCACCTCCACACACTCGCTAACAAGCTAATGGGTCTCCCAATTATCTTTCCAACCAAGGTGGGTGAGAAGCTTCCTCCAAGTGAGAGGATATTAACGAGGCAAATTCATACTTCCCTTAAAACAAGAGTGCACCTCTGATCTTTACTTACCTACTTAACATTGTTTACTGTCTGAAAAGTAGAACGGCATCAAGGAATGAGTGTGTAGTTTATTAGCGAAATCATCGGTCCAGATCACACTGATTTGACATTTCTGTGTTATAAAGGAAAGAAAAAGAATATAGCAAAAAGCTTAACCCTTAAACAGGCAGGAGTGGATAATTAGATGTAAAAAATCCTTACTAGTTATGTCATTTGCACCTAAAGTAAGGAAGGAAGGAAGGAAAGGAGGGAAGAAGGAAGGAAAGGATGGAAGGGAGGAAGAAGGAAGGAAAGGAGGGAAGAAGGAAGGAAGGAAGGGAAGCAAGGGAGGAAGGAGGGAGGAAGGAAGGAAGGAAGGAAGGAAGCAAAGAAAGGAGGGAAGAAGGAAGGAAAGGAGGGGGGAGGGGAGGAAGGAAGGAGGGAGGAAGAACAGACAGAAGGAAGGAAGGAAGGAAGGAAGGAGGGGAGGAAGGAAGGAGGGAGGAAGAAAGGACAGAAGGAGGGAACATTTACCCTAACAGCTGAACTTAGATCTGAGGAAGGAAGGAAGGAAGGAAGGAAGGAAGGAAGGACAGAGGAAGGACCCGGGAGGACAACACGAAAGTCAAAGAGTCTGTATCTCCTGGTGCACGTTGCCTGTTTAAGGGTTAAAAGAGAGACTAATCCTCACCTCAGCCTTCAGGTGTCTACAGGTTTTAAGGGTGTAGTAGAGTAGGAACCCTATAAAATACTGTGATATTGTTTTATAGATTTAACACTTAACAGCTTTAGACAAAAGTAGGCCTAGTTGTTAATACGCTGAAGTTTGTAGTGTTGAACTGCTACTTAACCCTCACATACTGTTCATATTCTGACTCATAATTAGTCTCGACACCAATTCACATTCATAATTCCCCGTCACTCATTTATAAACATTTGATTCATCTTTCTGTATGATTTAAAAAAAAGACGATCACTATTTTATTACCCAGGAACATTTTATATGTTGAATACAACATGTTTTAATGCTGATTTTGGAGGGTTAAAAAAAACTCTAATCTTGTATATTTTTTTTAGTCCTATAATAAGATCTCTAGAATAATCATAATTATTTGAACAGTCTCACAAATAAGGAAATAACTTGTAAGTAGAGATGAATCAAGGTTCAAGGTTTCTTTTATGAATACCAAAGAGTACATTTGTTGTGCAGAGGCAAGATTCAGCTTTATATACACATCAAATCAATTACATTAAAACAAGTATCATCATCATCGTATCAAAAATAGTATCAGTACAACAACACATAAGAAGGTCATAACAAAGTGCTCCTCCACTCGCTCGCTCACTCATCCACCCACTCACTCAAAAAAGCTTAAAGTGCCATGCATGGGCGAAGTGCAGCATCTCGCACTAGCTTCGTTTGGTAGTAACCACTGCAGCAGGTATAGAAGCAAAGTGTGTGTGTGTGTGTCTGTGTGTGTCTGTGTGTGTTTGTGTGTGGTTTGTTCTCCACTTTGGGGGGCCGGGGCCACGAACCCGGACAGACGGAGTGAATAAGCAGGAATTTGCTGCGTCCTGAAAAAGTAGAGCTCGCCTTACGCTGCAGCTGTAGGAGTTGAGAGTCACCAATAAACTTCACGAGCCCACTTGACAATTTGGTTTAGAGACTTCTTTTTTAGCTTTTTTTTTTTTTTTAAAGATGAGGGTTACCAAGGGGAAAGTAATAATAACTGTATTTATATAACACCTTTTTAACCCTTAAACAGGCAGGAGTGGAAAATTAGATGTAAAAAATCCTAATTTGATGTTACTAGTTTTTATAATTTTTTTTATCATTTATTTTGTTATTATTATTTTGTCATTTGTAAAGTAAAACATTTCCACTCATATTTTTAATATATTTTGGATTTTATGAGTCGTATCTCCACCAGGATGTGTTGCCCTTATTAACCCTCCTGTTGTCGTTGAGTCAGGAAGGGGGGAAGAAGGAAGGAAAGGAGGGAAGGAATGAAGGAGGGGAGGAAAGGAAAGATTGAAGGGAGGAAGGAAAGGAAGAAAAGAAGGAAGAATGGATGGGAGGAGGAAGGATGGGAGGAGAGAAGGAAGAAAGAAAGGAAGGAAAGGAGGGAGGAAGAAAGGGAGGAAAGGAAAGAAGGAAGGGAGGAAGGAAGGGAGGAAAGGAAAGGAAAGAAGAAAGGAAGGAAGGATGGAGGTAAGAAGGAAGGAAGGAAGGAAGGAAGGAAGGAACTGTCAAATCAGATTGGGTCAGTTTGACCCGGGAGGACGACAGGAGGGTTAAAGAGTCTGTATCTCCTGGTGCACGTTGCCTGTTTAAGGGTTAAGTCTTTTAACAGACAAAGCAAAGACAGTGCAATACAGAGAGCAGTAACAAGGCCAACATTAACACGACAAAAGTAGAAAACAATGAAATACAATAAAAAGATTAAAGAAGAAAAATATTATTGATTTGAAGAAAAGCCTGTTAAAAGAGGGCCATCGTGGTTTCATCAGGGAGAAAATTGGACTGTTTTCTAACACAAAACAAACGCTGATGTCCCCTCTTTTACACACCGTCTCACAATTCTTCTCAAAGGCCAATTTCAACTCTATTATTGTCCCCGAGATACTTCACACAGCCCACAGTCTGGTCTTTTTAATGATTGTAGTCTCACAGATTGAAGCATAAATTCAGAAATCTACAATCAAATCCTTTTTTTTTTTTTTTATTCGTCTTGGATGTGTTTTATTTCCAAGAAAGATTCGTCACACCAGATGACAAACTCATCAATGACTGGGTCGTGCTAGACTCGTCGTCGTGTAGCAGACTGACAATGATTGAATCATCTGCAGATTTCCATATGGTCCTGTTCTTTATTATTACTTTGGCCATCGTTTGTGTGCAGAATAAAGAAGTAAAGATGAGACAACACAACCCTAGAGTGAGCCAGTAAAAGAGAATAATGAATCTGATAAAATAAAATAAAAAGATGCCACTCAGTTTCACCCTTCATGTTCTGTTGTCCAAAAAAAAAAATCCATTATCCAACCCACCAGATTATGAGTCAACTTAAAATGCTCCAACAGCCTCATAGCTAACATGCAGGGTGGGTTGGATAGTATTAAAGGCTGAAGGAAAAATCAATAAATAGCAATCTAGCTTTTTGTTCCCCTTTAGGTGTTTATACAAAATGCTAAGTAGGGTGATTGTAGCTTCCTCTACTCCTCTGTGTGCCCTGTAGGCAAATTGCATAGAGTCAAGTGCATGCTCAGTTTTTTTTTTTTTTTTCTTGTAAGCTTTGTCTTCAAAAAGCTTTTCTAAGGTTTTTTATGACAAGAGAAGTGAGGTCGCCCGGCATGAAGTCATTAAAGGCTTTGGAGCTGCTGCCTTTTACAAACAGGTGATCAGAGCCCACTTCCACAGCTTAGATACACATTATAGGTTCAGAGACATGTTAAAAATATAAAGATACTTAATAGGTAATAAAGTAATTTGTCAGGAACAGGGCTCTTGATTTATTTTTTTTAGGGGAGAAAGGACTTTTATACTTGAGTGCTGATTGTCTTAAAGTTTACATCTCATGTCTCTCAGCTTCATTCACTGACCCTGAAGCCATCCATTGTAATGTTGGTTCTGCTGTATGCCTGTAATTGCTTTCACACCAGACTAAGCTAAGGGCATGGTTTCTCTCACCCAGTTTGCTCTCTACTTTAGTTTTACACCTTTTTATTTAGCCCTTACGATTTCCACTTTCACTTTCCTCTCTGCTGCATCCATTTCAGAAGGACGGCTCCTTCTTCTTCCTCTTCTGTAAACTAGACTTAACTGCCTTAGACATGATATGTAAGGTCCATCAGTAGGATTTTCACAAAAGTCAAGATTTTATTGTACTTAAAGCAGCTTTAATCAGTATAACTTTTTTAAAAAAGATTTTTTTGGCATAGAAGTAGACTGACAGGAAACATGGGAGAGAGAGGGGGGGTGTGACGTGCAGCAAAGGACCACCGGCCAGGATTCGAACCAGGGTCGGCTGCGTATATGGAATGCGCTCTAACCACTCGACCACCTGCGCGCCCCATAATCAGTATAATTATAATAATAATTGATCAAATGAAAAAAAGGTTATTCTTTCGGTTGTTATTATCAGCAAACTTTTTTTTGCATTTTTGACCAAACGGTTGTTTGTGTACAGGGGCTGAAGCCGACTGTGCCCGTGGAGTCACCAGCCATGGTCTTTGCCACACCCACCAAGGTGGTGACAGAGGCCGGGACCACCGTGGAGTACTTGGGAGCAAACAAGGTGCCGGACCTCCAGAGAATATTCCAGGTAATAAAATACACAGGCGGCAATAAGCGGAGCCTTAATCGTGACACTTAAAGAGGTTTAAAAGTGATTCAACTTCTGTCAATTCAAAGAAGTACTCCGAGTGATGTGCTTTAACTGTCTGTCTCCTGGGTTGGGTTAGTCAACTCTATCAAAGATGTGAAGATTTTTCCAGCATTAGGAGATGACAGATATTTATTTGCTCTGCTGTTAATGGCTTTCTGCTTCCCCGCTCAGAATTAATCAACAGAGATGCACTGAGGGGAAATAATAAGAGACTGCGAAGTTGGGCAGAGCCATCACTCAAATAAATACAAATTACCATAGTGACAGCTGCACTTTCTAATTGCAAAACTTTTTTTTTTTTATTAAAGTAAATGTCTTCAATGTGTACAAATATTTATACAAACTCCAGACTTCCAAAACAAATTCCACATTACGAGGAGGAAACTTTTATTATTCTTTATTATATTATCATTTAGTTTTTCCAAACACATTTGCAGGGGGAGTTTTATCAGTCTGAAAATGTTTATTACATTTTGCAATTAAATATGTACTGACTTAGTTAGAAACAGTGATTTAGTTGTTTTACAAGGAAAAACTTATTTATTATACGTCATTATTTGATTTTTGTTATTGTTCTTGCTCTAAACCTCCTCCTTTCTCATCTTCTCTCAGACATCAGACGGTGTCCCCATCCATCTGAAGCGCGGAGTTCCCGACAAGCTACTGTACCGCACCACCATGGCTCTCACAATAGGAGGCGCTCTATACTGTATGGTGGCTCTTTACATGGCGGCCCAACCCAAAAAGTGACCAACGCAAACCCGGGAACAACCAATCCTTTCATAACACCTCTGACATGGCCCCGCTGGATCTCCCAGCGTTCACTGTCTCCGTCTACCCTCGCCACAACACCTCTTGGGACTCTTGACAATTTATCGCCATCGGAACAAAATGTCACACAAACAGTAACAACAATAATGTCCTCTTTGTTAAAAAAGTGTAAATTAAATAAATTTTACGTGGAAAAAAAAAAAGGTAAAACTTCTCTGATGTTGAAGTCTTTTTCTTTATATCCCGCTGATTTAACACTGACTGTAGCTGTGGTCTCATGAAGACATTTAGACATCATATACGAAGCTGTCTATTAGGTATAAAGCCAAATTGTCTTTCAGCTCTTACATGTGCCAAATTAGAAGCAGGGATGTACAGATTTATGCTCGTAGCTCTCAACAGGCTTGTGGTAGAGCAGAAATAACCGTGTGTGTGTGCAAGAGAGGGAGAGAGAGAGAGCGAGAAAGAGAGAGCAAGCGTGATGGAGACACCCCGTCTGGAACATAGCTGCTGCTCACTTGGCCTAAGTACAGTCTCATACAGTCTCATACAGTATTTATACGTGTGGGCCCTGTTGTGATGTCAGATGCATCATGCTGAGTTCTGAGAGAGGGTAGGAGGGAGGTCGATTCAGACAGACATGTTGGCAGTCACCCCGTCAAGCTGCCGAAATACTGATAATCTCAGTCTCTGCCTTTTTTGGTTATGGCATGTTTTAAATGTGCAGTTGGTTTACTCTCTGTGTGTGTGTGTGTGTGTGTTGATTGCACAGCGATCAGTCAGGGTCACATGATGCATGGCAGCTGAACACTCACAGGAGGTGGTCTCCGTTGATTTAACTGATTTGGTGCAGTCCTCAGAGTGCTTGAAAACTTGCAATCATCAGAAAGCACATACGTCCACACATATACAGTCTCAGGCTAAATACGTTTGACCTTTTGTACACAGTCTCCCAAATTGAGGCCAGTGCAGCAAGACAATTGATCCAAAACACAGACAGGGCAGTTACTGAGTTTTTTTAATTGTTTCTGAAGTCTAGGTCAGACATCTAACCTCAATCTATCAGATAATATGTTTCTCTGCTGAAGACCAGACTGAAGGCAAAAAGCTCCTGAAATAAGACCGAAGTGAAGACGGCTGGCTCCACAACAAGGTATGGTAGAGATTCAGCTTTCTGTCCCCTAAAATTGGGGGACTTTTTATGGACACTATTCATCTGATGTGGTGCAACATCCTCAAATTGAAGCTGAGACTCAGAACTTCATTTCTATTTAAACAACTTAATTATCAAAAGCAGAAATTCATCTTAAAATCCAACATGGTGAAAAAAAATCCCAACACAGCTAAAACAGGTACACCCCCTCACATTATCTTCCTCTGTCCTCGGTCCTCGGGGACTCTGGAAACCCTTAAAAGTTTCTAAGTTTGACAAATATAAATAAGGCAGCAACTGTGTGGCCATGAAAGTTACATTCATTAAAATGTGGCACCTTCATTTGTCAGTACGACTCAACCTTTTTTCATGGCATCAACGCTTCACAGCCCGAGGAAAACCTTGTGATGGATAATTGATGATGGCACTGGGTTTAAAAATGAATAATTTGACCTTCTTGGAAAATAATTAATACTGTTAATAAATAAAGACGCAATGGATAATTTGAACAGCGAATCCCATCATAAAAGGGAGGCAGGACGAGGGCTCCATATACAACAAAGTGGTGGCATGCAGGTGTGCTCCAGCAATTAGAGGGCGGCTGGTGTTACATCTATAATCATCTCTGCAGCAGAAAAGTGCTCCAGGGGTGCTACAGTTTTGCTGAAACTCTATTCTAATATTCTATAATACAACATTTGATTATACAGTAGATGTCGAGTTTATTACGTGGCCAAAATGTGTTGATTGATGGTCCTGAATTAATTTGTGATGTGATCTAGATAAATAAAGACTCTTTAAACTAAATTAAAAAAATGGTCTGTCTAGATATGACTAATAATTTATAAACTGCAAAGCTTAAGTTGTGATGTCATAAATCAATGCTTGTAGGCCCACTCCTTAAGTTGACCCCCCCCCCCCTCCCTTCAGCCGATAAATGTGAAAACCGCCTTTCGGTGTCAGTCTTTGCACGTACATCACTCTGCAAGCATCCAACTGAAGTAGCAAGAAGAAAGATCCAATTTTGTGCTGAGGGTGATTTTACATATTTGCTGTGCCTCTGGGGGACATATTTGGGTAATAAGCTAAGCAGCATTTGCAAACCACAAATGAAGCCATGTTTTCCTATTTAATCCATTATGAGCAGATGTCATTGATTGTCACCATGGAAACATGGCTCAGTCAGGGACTACTAGGCTGGCTAACTTTTAGACTTGATAACACAGCCTGCATTTTTGTGTAACTATTTAGCCACTACTACATTACTATTACATAGACCAGTCAAACACATTTGTTCCCAACTCTCTTTAAACTAATGGGAAGTTTACTTGTGACCCTTGTGCCACAGGCCGTAGTTACAGTATATTCACCAACAGTCATTTAGGTTTATCATATTTCCCAAAACTTATATTGTCTTATTATTAACTCATTCACCTGTAAAACACTTTCAATTGCAATAACCCCTCCTGTCCTCGCTTGTCTCTCTGACATCTTTTGCTGGACCTGCACCCATCCTGGCACCGCTCTGCTTTCCTGGCCGCCTGTTGGTGCCATTTCATGAGGTTCTGGATCCGGTTCCCCCCTCCTGCAGGAGTTCAGCCTCACCTCACATCTCTCACTCTCTGAATGATGTCTTTATCCTTCTCCCTCTCCTGTGTGAATAATTTATAGTCTCTTCTCCTGTGTGTGTGTGTGAATGGTGTGATGTGTCTCCATTGTGTGCATGTGTAGTGTGTCCTCCTGTTTATTATAAATCCATTATAAAGTTGCTACCCTATTTAGTGCTGTATTCTGTCATTTGTGCTCTATTCTATACACACATACATTGCACATCTGTCCATCTCTTCCAAGAGATTTTTTTAGGCTCTATGGGCATGGGGTGTTGCTGTATCTTGCTGTACAAACTGTAAAGCCCCCTGAGACTAATTTGTGATGTGTGATATTGGGCTGTGCAAATAAAATTGACTTGATTTGATGTGACCTTTTTCAAATTTTGTCATTGTGTTTCTGCGAGGAATCCCCTCCTTAGATCCCGATCTCTCTTTTCAGCTGCTTCTCTCAGCTGTTGAGTCACTATCCTCCCGCTGAGGCCTTCTGTAGAAAACCATAAACATTATCTGCACACATCTAATTGTCAAGAGATGCACCTAATGTCTTGTTTTGATAATAAACCTCATACCTGCTTTTCATCAAGGCAGCCCTCAGCATCCTCTTAATACCACCCTCCCACCCCCATCTCTCTTGCGTCAGGACAGCCCACTTGAGTATCCGTGAGTAACAATGGGTCTCTTTGTTGTCACTCTAAGACCCAACAGGAGAGACTTGAGAGCCCTGCAATAACATGTTTACCACTCGGTAACACAGCACTCCAACTGTTAATGAAGCGTACACCAGGGGGAGCGTGAATACAGGAAACTGGGGCAAAAAGGAGAGACAATACACAGGAAGCAAGTGAGGTGTGAGGAGGGGGAGGTTGACAGTGTGAAAAGGAGGCTGTTGTATGGAGGATGGGTGTGATTTATCAGAAGAAAATTGAAAATGTAATCCCTCTTTACAGCTACTCACATTTTTCCCAGCAGCACCAGATGATTAAATGAGGAAGCTATTCACTTCTCGCACTATGAGGCACTTCTTTCCCGTCATACTACCTTTCTGCACTAATCCCCTGTTGATCCTAGGATCATCTCAAGCAAGTAGTGGTGTGTATATTTGTGTGACTATCATATTGACTGTAGGAAATTGAGACAGCCCTGGTGAAAATTGGTGCAGTCAGTGCGTTGCTCTCAGTCTGTTTATTCATTGTCTCGAGGTTGGATGTGTGCTGAGGGTCATTTTTTATTTAACCACTGGGGGCACCAGAGTCAGGAAATGTGAAGTTTTACCTTTAGAGGCTTTAAAGCAGCCACAATTGACAATATTTATATTAATTTATCAAATGACAATGTGTACTGTAACTGTCAGAGGTGCAGCTCATAGTCATGAAACTACAGAGAATCATCACACGACTCTGAATGGCTTTTAAATCATTGAGTTTCAGCCCATTTTTAAATTCAAATTATGAATTAGAATTTTTTTATTTATTTTGAACATGAATAAAAAACAGATCTGTAAAGAGATCAAACAAAACAAGAATAACAATATTTGAAAAGGAGTATAGGAAGAAGTATATAATTATAAATTCCTACCCCTTTATCACTACTCCCTCATTAGCTCTTATTTCATTTATAAACAGCTATCCCAAATTTATTTACATTCCCCAAAAAAGTGTCAAAAAGTAAATAAAACCATCCCATTCATACAACCCTTCCTCATCCACACACCTCCTAGAATATGTATATTTTTTGTATAGCTGTCTGGTTGCAGCTGCTCTCATAGTGTTGCTTTCAGCTACAGCAGGCGGCTGTTTTCAGAGAAATCACTCTAAAACTCCAAAGTAAACTACCTGCCCAGCACCAAACAGCAAATAGACACAATAAGCTGCAAGTTGGTGAAAATGGTGGAGGGACTACCCATTATTCCGAAACCTCAATAGTTTGAAAAATGTCCTAATGGAACGAAAGCCCATTAGTCTGATGGCCTTTCATCCCGAAACAAATGTTCATTGGTCCGAAGGCCCTTTACTTCAAAAATACACAATCTGGAGTTGTTGTTCAAGGACTGCTGGCCTGCCATTGTTCATGGTTAGGTATTCCAATTAGGCTACTTCTGTCATCTTTTGGGTTAGAGTCAGGGTTAGGATTTAGCAGCTAAAGTGTCAAATATTTTCCTCAGGAGTTGGTAGAGAGCTGTTGAGACTGTGACAGGAATGTTAATGATACTAGGAACAGCATGAGAGAGATGGACTCACCCAGCACCAATCACTCCCAGCAGTTATAGGGCAACATTATCATTCATTTGGACTTGTGTTTCCATCTCCATAATGAATGTATGCCACTCTCTTTTAGCTCTATATTTGGCCTCTACCAATTCCTTAGAGGAATATCTGGTTTTTCAGATGCTATGTGCTCCAAAGATGTTCACCAGCGAGTAACTGTGTCTATTTGCCTCTTGGTGTTGAGCAGGTAACACACAGTGGGTTTTCAGAGCTTTTTCACTGAAAAAATGACACTATAATAGCATTGTGTGAGCAAAAACAGAGAAGTTGCAGCTTTAAAGATGCATTCGTTTGGCCACAAGGGGGCAGATGTGTGTTTGTGTGAGAGGAAGACTTATATTGAGAGTGTGAGTCACCAGAAGAAAAAAAAAAAGTCGAATTTAAATCAAAATTTGAAGTTAGACAATTTAAAATCCTACACCGTCTTTCTTTAAACATGGGCAGGATTGTTTGATCCACACTAAACATTAAAAGAGAAATATTAAATTGTGCGCAGGCAGAGATGAGGTCACACACACCTTGTGGACAAGATCCACAGTTATATTGTGAACGCCACAGGCTTGCAGAGTACATTCTGTCCACAACTTTATATTTTATTTATATATTTTGTGAGCTACTGTCTGTTTTTCATTAATGATTGAAGGGCAGCACGAACAATTGGAACTAGGAGGTACCTGAAGATCTTCCTCATCAAGATTAGGTGTTAGTGTAAGGAAAGTTCCATATGGAAAAATGTAATAAAGGATGTTTAATTATGACAGAAGTGAGTGAGGAATATAGTTACATGAAATAAATGTAGATGCAAAAGGATGAATCATTGAAGACACTGATTTGGGAGCTATCCTTTTCTGTCTATCTCAGTATAATTTGTTTTTCATTTTGTCTGACTGTGTTTCAGTTTATCCTCTTGTTTCTGTGCTCTGAATGAGAAATTAAGGAAGGTGTGTGTTTTGAGATAAGCTGTCTATTTCTAAATGCTATGCTATTGTAAGTCACAAAAAATAAAAATGGTAAATCAATGTTTTACTTTAGGCTAACCACTGTCCCTACTTGTAGACTAAGATACAAATATCCAAAATGTGTTTTTTCCTTTAATTGTAAAGCTGCATTAACCAGGTCTCCGTCTCTATAGGGGCAGAGAAACAGCAGAACAAACTGATAGCCAACACCATACATACCCTGGCTTATAAAATGTTTCTAGTTGACCTGTTTGCAAACTACTTTCACATCAACTTGACGCAGAGCAACATTAGCATTCATTTGGCATTGTGTTGCATCAGACAAATCCAACTCCAGTATTCACACTGCTTTTCACTTGGGTATATTTCCACCCACTCCTGAGAAAAATACCTGTCTCTTTAGCTTGTTTCCTCAATTTCTTCTGCAGAAAGATTCTTCATTTGTGAGTCTGCAGTGTGGTGCTGGATAGCGTACAGTAAGCCAGCACAGCAACTTTTTTCACATCAAGAATCTCTAAACTGACACAAATTAGACCATAGAGCCCATCTGATATATGATATATAACAGAAAGTGTATGAAATCCACAGACAAAGTAGTTATACATTCCTACATTGTGTTACCTATGGGTGGAATTATAGTCAAAATGGATTATTCACCTTTTGGCTTAGGGACCTCTGGTGGGTTTGCGAACCACCTTGCAAATGGTTGCTTGCTACAGATGGAGATATTAAGAGTTGTGAGACTGAACCTTACATCAGATTTGCAGGCTGTAAAATCAAAACGAGTAAGCGCAACCTTTAAAGTCGTTTAGAGCTGCAGAGTTGGATGTTAATCATCAGTCATTTGAGTCAATACTATTGTTTAAAAGGGCAGGTTTAATTTTGGGTGAAACTACAGAGAGTCGACATTGAATGTTAACTCAGAGTACCTTATGTCTGTTTCTACTACAATGGAGGAACAATGCAGAAACAAAACAGCTCTGGCTACAACCGCCTTGCGGGAGAGACAGGGGAGAGAGGAGGTGTGGGGAGTGACAAATTACTTCTCCTCACAATGCTCTGCCTCAATAGCACAGCCTGAGAACAAATAATGAATAAATAAAGTTCTCTGAGATTGAATGAGGAGAGCAATTTGTGGAGCAGCAGCTTTTGTGTGTGCGTACTGCGAGAGAGCAAATGGTCTTGTGCTTGTCTCGCAGATGAAACAAACACAAGTGGAATTGAAGACACGAACAAAGCAACTCCATCCAGATTTCTGTCCACAGAGTACATCGATTACGCCCATAAGAACACCTCATTTGAAAACCACCAGATGTGACATGTATGAATCATCTTAGCTCCTCTAAAAATATACAATCACACTACAAAAAGGCCCAGAGGTGATGGCAGGGTGAGTTTTAGCTTGGGTCAGAATGAAATCAACTCGATCACATCCTTTGCTCTCCAAGGGCCCAACTTGCTACTTCTTCTGTTCTCTCCACAAGTAATAATGTAATAACTGAGCCAAGGTGGAAAATAGAAAAAGCATGGAGATCAAGGGTAATGGAGATAACAACGTGAGGTCAAATTGAGAGATGGAGAGATTGAAGCATGAAAAAGGTGTGCTGATTGGTGTTGAAAGTGTAAGTTCTGTAAAAGGCTTTATAATTCTCTATCGTTTTTGAAAATGTGATTTTTCCCTCTTTTCTCTTTTTCCTCCAGGGCAACGACAGGTTCATAGCTTTTCAAATCCGTCTTAAATCAACAGTAAGGTATCCATAGGAACAGTGAAAGTGGTTTTCCTCTGCTGTAACCATTCCTCCTGTTCATACTGACTATTAAAAGATCTCCTTCAAATGTGCTTTCAGAGTAAATGATGACTGCCAAAATCCACAGTGTCCACACAGTCATTGAATTCTCCCTCATTGGTCAGTGTAATGCTCCTTCCTCTGTGCAGACACAGGTTCATTGAAGATTTGGCAGAGATCAGGGCTCAGCAGTGAGCAACCAATGACACCAAAAGGTTAGAGATCCTGGAGAAGATGGAGAGGCAGATAGATGATGAGGCAGTAGAGAAGAGGAGAGAGGAGAGGAGAGGAGAGGAGGGAGCAGCTGAGCACAGCAGACCCAAACTATTACCACAAAATGCTTCAGGGGCTGAAAATGCTGTTGAGCAGCTCTTCAGACGTGGACACTACATATAGGCTACCCAACTGTACAGAACAAATAAGATCTTAATATAATAAGACTTTTAAATAATACTGGTCCTGCTTTCACCGATATTTAATTCATCGTCACATATCAGTTTCCAGTAAATAAACAAGCACAGTGTATGGTTTATTACAGCGCTGAAAATGTCTGTTGTGCAAGAAGCCAAACTATTTGTCCTCTGATAAATGATACGAAACATCACCATGACTTCACACAAATTAATGTCTGTGTCTGCTTTAAGACATGAATATTAATGATTAATAGATCGAAGTAATAAATATGAGATCAGCTTTTTCTTATATTTGCATATGATTCCAGCAGGGGGCACTGTACTGTTGATCACAATTACACAAGACAATTTAAATGGCTATATTTGGGTTTTAGTCAATTTTAAGCGGCTCCAGGAGGATAAAACATTTTCACTACAGAATCCAAGATGTGGTCTGAACACTACGACAGCACCAATGAACTGTGCTGTCTGTAAATAATGATAAATATGACCACTACTGTACACATCATGTCACATACTGCAGAAAACAGATGGACTCATTTTAATGACACAAGACTCCCTCACACCAAAAAAACAAAATCACTTCCTTCCTCATCCGGACAGCTAGACATCTAAACTAGCTAACTGTATACAAAGTAGCTCCACCCCCAGCAGCTACAACAGTAACATGCTGCTTACACAATGATGCTTTAGTATTGATCTAATTAATTACATTTATATATCAGTCACAGTGGCTGATTTCCTACAAACTAAGTCATTTTAAAGTAAATTCAGATGCCATATTATAAATCCTGTAAACTAATAGATGTAGTGCAAAGTGATTCTGTAATAATCTGCAGTGTCACTCCGGTTTCAACAGATAGCCTACAGATGGTCACATGATTGAAAGTAGAAAGGCAGGAGGTCTTTCTAAACAGACCCCTTGCTGAAGATGATCCAGATGGTCCAAATTCCAGACTCAGGTCCAGGAGGAGGATGGAGGAGGTGGTTGAGTGGAGGAGTCTCGGTGTGTTTGCAGAGACTGTGTTGAAGGACAGAGCAGTAGCAAAGCAGTCCAGATACACTGATGATACTCTGTCAGATCCAGAGGAACACACAGGGATGATGATGGACTTGACTGTGTGTGTGTGTGACAGTGGAGCTGGTCTCAGATCAGTTCAGACTGCAGCACTGAGAGTCATCTCCACATTTATTTCCAATTCTTACTGTTAAATGTTTGTTTTATGTAAAGCACATTGAGTTGTCATTGTGTATGAAATGCGCTATATAAATAAAACTGCCTTGCCTTGCCTTGTCTTTGTCTGATTCCTCTGTCAGTCACTGCTGGATGAAACTCTACTCTCCACTGAACCTCCCAGTAACATGGCACAGTCACACTCAAACTGTCCAACAATGCCAATAACACCAGACAACAAATTTCACATTGCAGAGATGACTCAATTCCATGTTTTTACCCCATATTTAGCTTTTTTCTTGAATATAATAAAGCAAAGCGCTGTACTACATGTCTCTATTCTGCCCGTAAACAACAACTATTTGACACTGCAATGCAGAAAATGTAACTTTCACTGTGGTTACTGGCTGGGATGGAGAACAAGAGATGTGGGCGGCATGAAAGGAGGAAAATTAATGTCCCTAAAATGAGAGTAAATCAACATGGTTGCCTGAGGACATGAAAAGGTGGAATGAGAAAGGGAGCTGGAGAGGGAGGAGCGTGTTGAAATAGATTTGGAGCAAGATTAATGATTGTTTAAAAAGGAACAGTATTCATCAGTAGTCAGCTTCAGGTGCAGCAGAGCAGTGTGTGTGTGTGTGTGTGCGTGTGTGTGTGTGTGCCAGAATAGAAGAACACTTTGTAGTAAGTTTACACTTTGTCTTAAACTTTCTAACTTTCCCCACTGAGTAGCTCAATAAATGACCACCCAACCATAATACTGATTACTTTGTATTACTTTGCAAATGAGTGTGAGGCTCAATTTCTTCTTTTTATTTAAACTCTCTCGCCTGCCTGTACACACACACACACACACAGTTGCCACACACACATATACGAATGGTGATCCAACAGCTCCACCTACAGGCTTGAGCCTTTTTTTTTATTCATTCTCTCAAAAACAAATTACTGACACTGAGGAAATCTCTGCTATAATCGCCCCCCAAAAAGTGCACAGTGTTACAGAAGTAATCCTTTTATTGATGTCAGAAATCTTCAGGAACATATTCAGCCTTCATTAATAAAAAAAAACTTTTTTCCTACAGGCAGAAAATGGAGCGAACGTTCCTAATAAATAATGTGAAAAAAAGTCAAAGGAATACAAGAAACACACTCTTGGTCACATTCAAATGCACACACATAGATATATACACATCTGTCCATCACTTGCACTTGTAGGTAAGCTGTTTACGATGATAGTGGATCCACGCCGGAGCAGCAACGAGCCCCGTCAGGAAGCCAATCATACCGCCCAGGCTGCAGGAAACAGGCCAAACCTAGAAGAAGTGAGACAAGTAAGTCTGGTGATCAAACTATGATTAAACACTTCACCATCACTCTGATGGAACAAAAGGAACTAAACTATGAGACATCTTTTATTTCACCCACGAGAACATGTCTGTCTCATTTTAAAGTTCAGTTCATTTAAAGAGGAACTTCTAAAAGAAAAAAATACAGCATTATCTAGAGTTATGCCCCAATTACCACAGTCTACATCTAATTTTCATCTCCTCCAGTCATTTTATGAAGTGCTCCCATCAGAGTTATAATTCTAATCTTTTCTCTCTTTTTGTCAAAAAAATCTAAATAATTAAATAAATTAATGGATACAATAGTAAAAGAGTTGAAATGTAAAGCCTGGGCAAGTTCACTCTTTATAGATTGTGTTTAATACTTTTAGTGGAGACTGTGCAGTAAGTAAAAAGACATTCAAAACTCCTATTACTGTTTCAAGCTTGTGCAAAAGGTACAACAAGTTATTAGAGACACACTTTTAAACATTTTAACCTGAAAACAAAGCTCTGTCTATGTGCACATTTAAAAAAAAGATTTATTAAGACCCCAAAAAAAGTCTAACCAAGAACTTGGAGCAACAAAGTGTCTCTACTTTTCTCTTCATCATCTCCCAACCCCTCACATTTATCTTGTGACTCCTCTGTGGGGCTCTGACCAAGTGGCATGAATGACCACAAAATAGAGCTGTCTGTACTCATTAATACATTGTGCTTGTACTGCTGTCACATTATGAGGATAAAAAAACCCTCGTGGGGAATTTCCAGTGTGTGCTGACCTGCCAAGGCCTGTCCCAGTCCAGAGGTATAGGGAAGGCTCCGAGCCAGGCCCCTACCAATGTGCAGGCCACTGTAATCTGTAGACAGGTGTCCCACACAGACATGGCTCTGGAAACAAAGATGAAGCAAAGCGAGAACAGTTACATTCAATGTATAGACACTTAAAGAGACTTTTTTTTAGATTGAATAAAACAGCAAATCATCAGCCTCTTCTTACATCTGTAATATTGAACACAGATTATTCTAAGATAAGCCTACAACCATGATACTCTTGTCTGTCCATGTACATTAAGACACCCATCAACTGCTTGAGAGGGGTTCTTCTTTGCTCCTCCAGTCATTAAAGTTTCTCCACTATAGAACAGAAAAAGCGATTTCAGGCTTACCCGTGGCGACTGAACACTCGTATCCAAGCCTGGACGTTGGGGCCGAGCACACAGAGACATCTCAGTGTGGTTAGAGAGGTCAGCAGCACAGCTAAGGAGAAAGTTTCTAAGGCAAATCTGGCAAAACACAGAAAAACAGAGGCTCAAAGCACCAAATAACACTGCGGTTAAAAAGCACTGTATCGCTTTAGAGCAGTGCAAAGTTTTACATATACAACTATACAACAGACTACAGAGCAGCATCTTTCCTCAGCTTATGACTTATACTACTTATTAATCTCTTTGTAATATTTGTCTTTGTGAGTAGCATAAAGTGACTACAAATGATTTGAATTATCATTATAAATGAATCTCAAATCCTCCATCTGGTGAATATGTATGTATGTATGTATGTATGTATGTATGTATGTATGTATGTGTGTGTGCGTGTGCGTGTGCGTGTGTGTGTGCGTGTGTAGTCTGGACAAACTTTCTCATTGAAATGAGTGGGGGGAGTGTGTCCAGACTTTTGACTGATAATCCATACAGTATAGAGTATGTAGGTAACACTACAGCATTTTACATTTGTTTTATATCCTTTACTTCACCTATACATACATACATACATACATACATACATACATACATACATACATACAAACATACAAACATATATAATATCTTTGTCTACCAGAACCATTACTTCTGGACTTATGTTGGACAACTTTTGTATTTTTACCACCCACAGTCAGGTCATGGTGCCTAATACTGTTATGTGTATAATGTTTGTAATGGATTGAATTTCATTTACTTGACTTGCTGTTCTGTTACCTTGTTTCCTACACTGCTGCAAAATGTAAATTCCCCCTCTGGGTATCAATAAAGTCTTGTCTCATTTTGTAGTAGAATCTTTGTCGATGCAGCAAAGAATTATAAAAATGGCTGTGATAATAATAACTGACCAGTTAAATTGTGTAAAACCTAACAAAGATGAAAAAATGTGTATCAGGATGTGCAAATTTATGTAGCCACTTTCAATATTACTGATGAATGCACAGTGCAAGCAGTGGTTCATGTGTTTATTTTGTGTAACAGGTGATACTATTGAAGGTTTGTCACTCATTATTCTGTTTCTGTAAAGTACACACATGAGTACAGCTCAAGAGCAACACCAGCTACTCACTCGATCAGTGGAGCTCCGTAGAGAACCAGCACAGTGTGGAAGAACAGGCACGACAGGAAGAAGTAGAGACAGGAACGAACCAGCTTGGACAGCTGCAGAGAGAAAGTGAATAATGATGTTAAAAACAACAAGTGAAGACTAACAAATGAAGCCTTTTATAGCTAGATATGATGACATTTCTTAAACTAGGAAACGTTCCTTTTGTTGAGAAATTGTCCTGGTTCAAAGCCAAAACATTAAGTATTTACTACAATTCACCTTTAATTTCTATTTCTTTTATTTCTATAAAATAAAAACTAGTAGAGAGCAGGTCTCTGCTGGGTGTGTCTGGGCCATATCGATTTTTAAAAATCAAGTATTACAGTAAAGTTGATATACTATTATATGACATCATTAGATTATTAATAGTGAAGCATCAGTGTTAGAGCAGCATGTTGCTGTTGAAGCTGCTGGAGGTGGAGCTAAACTACTTTATATACAGTTAGATAGTTTAGTCCAGTGGTTCCCAACCTAGGGGTGGGGCCCCTCCAAAGGGTCAGCAGATAAATGTGAGGGGTGGTGAGATGATTAATGGGAGAGGAAAGAAGTAGTTCTGATACGCAGATCTGTTTTCAGTTTTTAGACTATTTTCTAATCTTCGATTTTTGAAATATTGGATCACTTGAAAATTTATTGAAATGAAACCATGTGAGAAGTTTAGAGGGAAAAATCACTATTTGGTTGAGCTGTTAAGACCTCAAAGACATGTGAAATGTGACCCTGACTACACACTGCTTTTTGTAAGACGTCCACTGGTTTCATCTTTAACAATCTGCTGTATTTTAGAAGCTTGTTATATAGCTACTATCCACTGTGTCAACTCTTCATCTGTATTTTCAGCCGCAAATCTAAATACTCAAGTAAAGTCAAAGTACCTCACACGTGCAGGCTACTTGAGTACAGTACTTCAATAAATGTATTTATATTGAATTGTCTAGCAGCTTGTCCCCCTCAGACACCTCCACACATTGCTTTAGCTCACCTTGTATCCCACAGTGTGCTTCTTGGTGGGCGGTGTGATGCCGAGCAGCCAGAAGACGGCGACACTGACCGCGGTCACCGCAGCGGACACCGAGTAGATCCACAGCAGGTGAGCTCCGTACACCGAGAAGCCAGGCATGACCACGGCAGGTAGGACGGTGGCCATGAACACCGAGGCGGCGATGATAGCGTGAGTGGACGCCATGGCTCTGATTTCATGGTCCCACATGATGGTGACTTTATCCGTCTACTACACAAGAGTATGACAAAAACAAACAAACAAACAAATAAAGGCTTTAAAATATTAAATTAAGACCGGCTGCATGGAGCGGAGCTTCCCATGAATGACAACCGTGTGTAGGTTGTTTGCCTGGATTTGCGAAACTCTCGCGAGATTTGCACAAGTTGTTTCTTCAGTGTATGTATTGTACAAAAATAATTATGTTTTATTATGTGACAACGCGGTGGTTATGATCCTGATTAGGTTTAGGCACAAAAAAACACTTCGTTTGGCGTAGGGAACGATTATGGTTTGGGTTAAAACTGTCACTCTCGCGAGATCTTAAGCGGCGACCTTTCTTCCGTAAACATGGAGCGTAAACAGCTTCCGTTTGGCCTTCATAATAAAAGTCTAATATCGCAAACGCAAGCTGAGCTGAAACAAAACGGAAGAAGAGATCACTAGTTTACTTTTATAATAATTTATAATGTATTTATTAATGTATTACCAATATTTATAACCAGTTTTTATGCCAGTTCAATTCTTAAATAAAAGGATGCCTATAAACTTCTCACCGGGAGAGGGTAACACCATAATATTTCTGATATAAGCCACACAAATGTAGAGTAACTAGCAAAACAATTCCCAGAACCTAGAGTTAATGCCACCAAATATTAAAAATAAATAAATACCAGTATGTGCATTCACCAAAAATGTGACCCTTACATGACAAAAACAAAGCCATCGCGTTAACCAATCACAGAAGGCAATTGGACGTTTTACTGGGACCTTCTCTAACGGACAGAAGTCATAGCCAATCAAATGTGAGATTGTCGTGGTTTGACCAATCAAAATCCGTGCGTGTTGGAGCAAGAGGAAGGAAACAACCGGAAGTTTACAAACATTGACCTAGCAGGCTAACATTTAGCTTGTTAAATTTGTTTTGACTTGCCGTCTAAAAGCCCAGTTTACAACGGGCTAAAAGAGGGAAAGATGGTTTGTGAGAAGTGTAAGTATGATACTACTTAGATGCTCTCTATCTCCAAATCATGACCCTTTTTTATTATAATTTTAGCGAAGACTGCTACGTTAGCCTTATGTTGTGTTTCTGTGCTCCGTACTAAGTGTTAGTCTGAAGTGTGGTTTCCTATGAAGCAAATACACAACATTAAACATCAGTAAACTAATATTGGTTGACTATTTGTGTGTTACAGGCGAGAAGAAGCTCGGAAAAGTCATCACCCCTGACACCTGGAAGGATGGAGCACGAAATACAACAGGTCAACTGAGTGGCAATGTTTTTCTTTTAGAGATGGGATAAACACTTATGCTACAGGTTCAAATGATTTAATGTACTTTGGATAGTTCTGTCATTAATATTGTCTTTCCTTCAGAGTTCATTAACTATTTTAGGGTCCTCTCTGTAGAAATCTGTGATTGTTTATTCTGGACCATTATTATTATACACTATAGCACACCACACTATTATGTATTAATATGTCTTGTAGTGATTTAAATTATCCACTGAAATTAGTAGTTTAGCAGGGGGTTTGGTTGCCGGGCATTGTATGTCAGATTCTCATTAGGAGCTGAGCCCCCCTAAAGGTCTGATCCTAGAATCGCCCCTGAGTTGAATACAAATGTATTTATTTGAGTCTGTGTTACACTTCAAATCAATCAATCTTCATTTATATAGCGCCAATTAACAACAAAAGTAATCTCAAGGCATGTTTCACATAGAGTAGGTCTAGACCAAACACTTAAATTTAAGTTATAGAGACCCAGCATTCCCACGAGTCCTGTGGATGTGTCCAAGATAATAGAATAAATAGTTATTCTTTTTCTTATTCTTTTAATACAAACTAACTGTGGAAACATTTTGGATTTTGGTCCCCATCACTGACATACATGTCTTTCAAACTATTTCTGTTTCTTCAAGTGTTTTTATGTGACATATTGTAATGTAATGTTAATATTATGATGATGTTTTTTATGGCGTTCTTTCTGCATCTTTATCTCAGAGAGCGGTGGACGCAAGCTAAATGAGAACAAGATGCTGACTTCAAAGAAAGCCAGGTGAGTAGCTCGGCAAAGAACGACTCTAAATCCAAGTTGGGGCTGGGCGGTATGTCGAGTTTTTAAGATATTTCGATATAAGATATAGAATGAGACGTTATTGAAAAAGATTTTGTTCGTATTGCCCTGCCCTAATCTACGTGTTATATCATGGGACTTAATACCTTGTTTGTGAGCTAATATTAACATTTTCATCTCTGCTTTCGCTACATGAGGTCAGGAAAAAGTAGCTTTTATCCACTCTCTCTTATGGTTGCACATTAGCATTCAGCATATTAATGTATTCCCTTGAGCTGTGCTGCTGTAAAACATCTCTAATGCATCTCCCTCACAGGTTTGACCCTTACAGCAAGACGGGCTTTGCTACCTGTAGGATCTGCAAGAGCTCAGTTCATCAGTCGGGGTCACATTACTGCCAGGGCTGCGCCTACAAGAAGGGTATGGACTCAGTCTCCTTGGACAAGATTCTAAATCCTTTTAATGAGCCAAAATCCTGATGAGCTTACGTTGCACAAGGTTTCAGTTCTCAGTGTTTTTTTTTTTTCTTTTCTGAGTTTCTTTTGGTCTTTCTGCAGAATGCTGTGACCCTAAGTCTCAGGGAAAATTAGTTTTCATCTTTTAAAAACACAGATGAAAGAAATGATGTGTGATAAACCCATTGTCTTTCTCTAGGGATGACTTGACACAATTTCTCCACCAAGAATGCCATCTGAAAATGTCTGTCATCTAGGGTTTCAACTAGTGATTATTAATCAATCTGTGAATTATTTTCTCAATTAATCAGTTATTTGTTTGGTGAAAAATGTCAATGACCATTTTCTAAAGTCCCAGATGCAACCTAAAATGTCTTGTTTTGTCCCATCTCACAGTCTACAACCTAAAGATAGTCAGTTTATTATCACAGAAGACTAATGAAACCAAATAATATTCACATAAACTATAATTGTGGTTTAATTAGGCCACGTTTTGAGGTATGTGTCTCTAAGATTTCAGTGTCCCAGTTTCTCAACACAACTCGCCGTTAGCAGGCACTGTAGAAAATAGTTTAAATAAAAATTAAACAAAGACATTGTTTCCTTAAAACGATGTCAATGAAACTACAGTATTTCAGTGTTAGGGGCTTGATACCACTGAGAAAATAAGTTTTTTGTATTTTGGATGAACTAACTCTTAAATATCAGTAGAGTTGCAACTAATTATTATTTTCATCATCAATTAATCTGTTGCTTATTTTTATTAATTAATCAATAAGATTAGTTGTTTGGTGTGTTTTAGAAATGTGAAAATTAAGTGTTTTCCAAAGCCCAAGATACAACCTAAAATATCTGACCAACACAAAGATATTCAGTTTACGAACAGAGAAGAAAATATTCACTTTTAAGAAGCTGTTAAGAAGCAATTAATCAATTTATCAAAATAGTTCATGATTAATTTTCTGTCAGCTGACTAATCCGTTATTTAAACTAGTCGTTGCAGCTCTATATACCAGTGAACAACAGTGAGTAATAGCCACGTATAAATAAACAAAAGATATACAGTGAGGATTAAGAAAGTTCAGTTACTTCAGAGATTTGTTTGTATACACCAGTGTCTAATATTTAAAGTGGATGATGAAATGCAGATAACAGGTTAGATTGTGTCAACTGCAGAAATTAGGCCAGATAAAGCTGAAGTTGGCACACAATGATCGGTATAGATACATGAGGTGCAGGTCTAAGTGCAGTGTGTAATTGCCACATTTAAATTAGGTCAGCAAAAATGATTTATAGGGAGTCCAACAAACTGCACATTCCACAAATCCAGTGTGCCGCTGAAAACAGCTGGAGGAGTTGAGTGTTCAATTGTCCAGATGTGGACTTCATGATAGGGGAGTTAAAACAGAAACCACGTTAAAGACACAGTGATGCAGTATAACTCATAACAGTTAAAAGCTTAAGCACCAGCTCCAGTTCATACACTGCAGAGACAAGGTTAAAGGACCTGACCGTATATAATTAGCATGGGGTTTTTTTGTAAATAATGTATATGTTACGCAACAACTGACCATTTTGTAAACCATGCTGATGAGTTTTTAAAATTTTAATACATTTTTCCAGACATCCATAGGTTTCAATTATTTCCAAACTGCATTAAAATCAGTCAGCATGCTGTTAAACTTTCTATTGTGTAAGTCAAGTTTAATAACAATAGCTCAAAATTAACTTTACAGTCCATACAAAATGCTACATTCTCTGTGTAGGATGAACAGACATATTCAGTAAGCTCCTTTTTAAAAAGAGTAGAGAGGAGTAAATAAAGTACAGAACATGAAATATTCAGGCAAAGTGAACGGTGTTTAAACTGCAATATATCACTGTGAATATCAATGCATTTTTTTCAAAGTTACTTTGTCATTATAAGTTCATAGTTTTGATACCAATTTGCAATTAACTGCATTACAGTGAAACATTATTTAATATTAACATCAATTTGTGCAGGCTTGTTCATTTTTACACAACTTTCTGCTCATTTTCCTGCTGTTCATACTTGAATAAAAAACACTTTTCTGGAACAGCAAAAAATAAATAATCTACAATGTTGTATGTGGATGTGTGTCACGTTTATGACACATTCATGACTGTGTCATGTAACAGTCATGTAACAGTCATGAGTGCAGTGTTATGTCACTCTTATGACGATACCTTCGAGTAAAGTGTTACCCAATCGGCTCATTGCTTCTTCTTTTTTTTCCAGGAATCTGTGCAATGTGTGGAAAGAAAGTTCTGGACACCAAGAACTACAAGCAGACGTCTGTGTGACAGTTTGCAGATCAGAGAGAACAGTTGAACGACAGAAGAACTGATGTAAGGATGGGATTGAGGTGTATATTTGTCATCTTGTCACATTTTCCCACAGTGTCCTGTGATAGACAACTGTAACTCTTTACCGTTAGTCCTCACACCTCAGTGAAAGAAGAGATCTGGAGATGGCTTCATCCTCTTATTGTAAAATAATATTCAACGCCACTGGAACTATTACCGTGGCCATACACAGGCAAGCACTGTTAACTCCAAATACTCCACCAATAATTACTCGTTTCTTAACCTGAAGCTTCTAGATTTTGTGTTAATTTTAAATTCATTACGTTGATTTTTTGCTTTTTTTTTTTTAAGAAAAATGTTTTTTGTGTGTAATATATCAAGTGTTGCATTTTATTTTGAGTGAATTAAAGCATTCAATATGAGATCATAAGGAACGGATATAATTTTAGCCTCTTACGCACAACATACCCACAATTGTTCTGTATGCCTGAAGTAATTGGTTTACTCTGATATAATTATATTTAGGACCTACATGTGGCACTGTCAAGTGTTGACCCCCAGTGCTGTCAGAGATGTAGGTTATAGTTCATAGTCTATGTGACGACAGACTCCTCCTGTGATATTTAAAGGCCTTGCTCTCCCTCAGGCCTTCAGCCTCATGTGCGCACTTGCTTTTATGTCTCATTATTGATTTATGGAGTCGTACCACAGTGCAGAAACAGCATCTGTCTCCAGCTGATGCAGTTAATAAAGGGAATGTTTGGATGTAGGGAATGAGTCAGATGACGCCAGTGTAGCAGGATGGCCTGTTTTAGGAAAATCATCTAAAATAACCAAATACAACA
This sequence comes from Scomber japonicus, assembly GCF_027409825.1. NCBI lineage: Eukaryota > Metazoa > Chordata > Actinopteri > Scombriformes > Scombridae > Scomber > Scomber japonicus. The sequence goes on along the minus strand of NC_070597.1, from coordinate 7,394,545 downwards.
ATCTGCTTTGGTTATAAATGAAATAGCAGGTTTATGATATTCTCAACCCTCTGGTTTTCTTGTTATATCACTGCACTTGGGGTCCAGTTATTCTGTGTAGTGGTGCATTCAGGGCCATCAATTCAATATTACATAATATCCCAGTTTATACTTATTGTTGTTATTATTATCATTATTATAATTAATATTATTACAACACAGAATCCTCAATGTACTGAAGATGTGTGACTGATGACTAATCATTTGATCGACTAATGGCTGCAGCTCTAGTTGAATGCTTTTCGTTGTCATACATGATAGTAAACTGTGTTCTTTGGGTTTCGGGATGTTGGTCCAAAAAAATAAGACATTTAAAGTAGGCTTGACTGATACTGATGTTAGTTAGTTAAAAAAAACACTTGAATTAAGATTGATGTACATTGAACAGCATATACACTAATACCAGTATGTCTGTGATAGACCAATATCAGCCAATAAAATCAGCTGACCTATTTTTTTAAAGCTTTTATGGAGCTGTCTCATCACAATCCACAATCTATTGTTTGGAGCTGTGAGTAGCTCCTTATCTTTGCTTCATGTAGTGCATTTTGGGACCGTGTACATTACATATTTAGTATACACACAGAATGTTTTGATCATACTTAATTTTGTCATTTTATTCATGTGAACACTAGACATGTTTAAAATCTGCTTAGCCATATATCCATATTATGGATATGACAATTTATCTGTTACTGTTCAATATACTAACAGCCTGGGTTGTTAACCTCTTATCGACATACACAAAGGACAATTTGACAGTTTTCATAATGCTTGCCGCATTTTATTTAGGCAAAGAATCTTCAAAACACATGCTACAGTCATCATTGATAAAACCAAAAATCTAGTCAGCACTTCCATCTATTATACTCTTTGGACTACAGATTAATAATCATTTAATTTGTATCTTAGAAATGTCATTTATATATATTACAAAGTCTTTATAAAGGTATTTATAAATGGCAATTTGTTAAATTCGTACAATCAGTGGATACGAAATACAACAATAAAAGCAAGGAAAGGCGTAAGAGTCCCACTTTGCACCAAGCACCGAGGAAATTCCCAGGAACATAGTAGAGGAAGGTACTGTCACATTACAACATTGCACTCATTTCAGACTTAATAACAACAATATTGCCATGTAAGACTGTAAAATATCTATCAAAGGCACCTTTTTAATGTTTCCTGTTGCGTTCACAGTGATTTCAAATGATGGATTTCAGCAGCAGGACTGAAATATTTCAGGCTTCAGTGTTTTGAGGTGAGCTCCAGAGTTGGCTCGGATCATACATCACACATCAGCTTTCCTATTATGTTTTTTTTGTAAACTAAAGTCAGATGCGGATCTACTGTTAGTCTAGAGCTTTCTGTGCACTACTGTATACAGAGGCTCGGGAGTGAATGGTTTTTAACACTTGTTAATTCCGTGAAAGGGTCAGAAACTCCTCCCGGGTTTTTGGGTCTTCTAGGTAAACTCCCAGCATGGTGCTCGTCACTGTGCGGCTGTTCATCTTCTGGACGCCGCGCATGACCATACACATGTGCCTGCAAACACACAGACACACACACATTTGGTTCGTGCTTTGTGTGACCTTAAGGACGTGCTTAAATGTTATGTTCGCATTTTCCAAGTCTGTCTAACTAGGGAAACAAAAACAGGAAATCTTAGGCCAACTGCGGAGGATATATCTACTTGATTTGACTAATTCAGACTGCTGAAGTCTCATATTAGCTTCAGACTTTTAAATACATTTTTACACAAAACAAGGACTGTGGGTGTTGTCCCCCATCACTTACACTTACACTGTAAGTACATGTGGATGTTTTGTAATGGCCAGTATTAGTAGGAGGAAAGATTACAATGAGCAAAACCTGTTTTAATGTTCATTTGAGACTTAAAAAATTGTGAACTTAACCTTTTAGGAAACACTGCATTTTCATATTTCCCTTTTAAGTGTTAAGATGATGTGTGATTGTGTACTTACGCTGCTTCAATAACCACAGCTACACCTTTTGGCTGCAGAGCCTCTGATATTCCCATGGCAATCTGCTTGGTCAGACGTTCTTGAACTGGAAGAAACAAACTATATTATTTGACATATGTGAACAGATAATAGCATATTTTATTCAAGTTCTTGCATCAAACTAATGAAAAGTGCTATGATTATGTGTAAAGCTGTTCAGTATTGCACAAATGATTTTGTACCTTGAAGCCTTCGACTGTAGATCTCCACAATCCTACAGAAAACAGAACACAAGCTGATTAAAGATCAAACGTAATAATGATTAGTCTTTCAATAAACACAGACGGCCATCAGTCCCTGACCCTGATCCAAATATACAGACCCTTCATCTGTGAATGATTCACCCAACAGAATTCTCAGAATCTCACACAAGATTCAACGACAGTGAGTTTGTCTAAAAAGTCAGCAACTTTTCTGTTATTCTGGGTTTGTGTATTTAGAGATGATGTGATAAATGTAGTAAAGGGAGCTAAGGAGACAGACTGGCTGACAGAGGCTGTGATGATAACTGTCGATTCCCACAGGTCCGAAGGGATTTTCTCATGGCTCGAGAGCGGATAGAGTTTAGACTTGTGTCTGTGAGTGTGCTAGATGAGGGGACTAGATGATGGCCAGTGGGCTTAGGCTCTAAGCCTCCAGGTCAATGCACTGAGATAACAGAAGAACGCAGCCAGCCGGCACTAACACTAGAAACATACAGCCACAGTGACAGCATGAGGGTACAGTGTATGTGTGTGTGTGTGTGTGCTTTGTTACCTTGCCAGCTTGCTTAGTCCCACCACTTTTTTGTTGGGAATATACCCGATGTGGACCTGGAAAGAGATGACAGCCAGTGAGAGCAGAGGTCACATAATGAGAGCAAAAAGGCAAAGGCTGGTAAATGTTAGCAATACAGTGCTGAGCCTATACATGCTTAAAAACACACACATCAGCTCACAAGCAAAAACACAGAGGAAAAATATATGCACACTTGCACAATGTTTCAGATCAGTTATTTGTATTTCAGATTGATTTATATTTTGTGCTTTCAACCCAGTAACCCTCTACTTGTATTGTCTTAAAGCTACAGTGCACAACTTTTGTCTCTCCACTCTGGCAGGGAGAGTGATTATAAAAACACTGTAGACACATGCTTACATCATAGCCTCCTTTGTAGCCTACTTCATTGCTACTATTGCGGCTGTAAAATGGTGGATAAATTGTTTTTAGGATCACAATGACTCATTCCACTGTCAGAATTTGATCCATTTGGTCCAATAACATTTGGAAAGTCTAGAAGAACTTCTAGATTGAATTGTTTAGTCTCTGGTGTGCATGGTTTTCCCATGGCATGTACAGTATGCATTCATCCAGCCAGCAAGGGAAATTCACCACAGACACTAGACATAAAAACACTGTCTACTGTAAAATACAGCAAGATTTATCTGGTGGTGATAAGCTTAGTGCAAACGCATTTGGCAAGAGCTTGAATGTAACTGGAGGTTCATCTATATGTAAAAGTCTTGCACTACAGCTTTAAACTCCTATTAGATTAATGTACTTGCATATATACAGACTTACCTTGCCAAAAAAGGGCACCAAGTGATGTTCACACAGTGAAAACATGTCTATGTCCTTCACAATCACCATCTCTTCATGGTCTTCATCAAATATGGCATTATTCAGGATGTCTGGGGGTAGGAGCACAAACATACACAATTAAAGACATTCAGTGAATCAGAAGATTTAAGCATGAATCAGAAATAAAAAGGAAATGTACAAAGATAAAGACATTGGTTCATCTACTACTACAGCTACTACTTCTACTAAAGACTTTTAAACCATAAAAATATCAAAATAGTTGCAGATGATCTTTATTTCAGTGAATAATGGATGAATGGACTAAATGTTGCAGCTAGAAATGTCGACTCACACTTTCTGGTCATCAACAATTACAACTTTCTTAATATTGTAAGTTTGGCAAGTTCGAATCAGTGGCTCCAACCATGACTCCGAAATATCAGTAGTCTGACTGTGCTGTGTATTGATAAATGCATGGTGCTGTCCGTGGTGCTGAAGTAGCAAACAGATTTGTCAGATTTGACCAGCTGAATTTAGAAAACATGTCTTAATAATAATAGTGGTAGTAGTGGCCATCTGCATAATCCAAAGTAAAGGTATATTTTGAGGGGGGGGGGAAGCATTATTAAAATGCATAACGACCACAATATATCAAAATCATAATTGCAATTAAAAATGTCAAGAATTAAACTAAGCCCATATGACCCTAATCCTCCCATTGGGCTATCCTCATTGTTAAAAAAAAAAAAAAATAGCAAATGACCTAATGACTTTATCCAGTAACAGCAATCATAGCCCATTAATGACTGCAGAGAGTATCCTCTCAGAGCAACCTGTTGACTCACCATCGATGGTCTCATGGTAGCCCTTGGTAAGGAACTGCATGGCTTTGGCAGCGCGCAGCGGGGTGCGCAGCAGCCCCTGCCGGTCCGTGTCCTCGCCGAGCTCCCGCAGGATGCTGGTGTACGCCGCCTCCAGCGCAGGTAAGCGGGACTTGTCTTCTGCTTCTTTGCGGGACGTCTCATGCTTGCGGTGCCCGGCAGACTTTTTGCTGTCTATGATGAGGTCGCTGAAGCCGTTTTTGTTGTGGAACTCCTCCACGCTGTCGTGGACCTTTCCGTTGCAGTGGCCGTTCATGTCGGAGGACGTGGGGATGGTGCTCAGTGGAGAAGAGACGGGAGATGTCCTGAGGGTCTGCTACTCCTGCTGCCGGTGCTCCCCTCGCTTATAAAGGCTTTAGACGGCGTGCATCAGTTTCCCATTCGTCAAGTTGCTGCCTACGTCAAAACATTTAGTTTCGTCAGCAGGGTCATCATAGAGCAACCCCCCCCCCCCCTCTAATCCGGGCGGGGCATGTAACCCAATTTTCTGCATCTCTCATCACTTGACACTCACAGCCTCAATCACGCATTAGTTCTCATTGGTTAGTTTACTAGAATCGTTTACAGACTGCTTTCTTACAAAGACTCATGACTTTACAGTGATCATATGATGTGCATTTTGCCCTTCTTTTAAAATGAACTCATGTAAATCCAATCTTACAACTGTGTAAGCCATATATCAATAAATTATCTGATAAGCACTAAACAATAAGTGAAAATATACTGTAGATATACAATAATGCACTAGATGTGGGGGGTAAGATGAGAGGAACACCAGAAGTCTTAAAATGCACATTTACTCAAGTGAGGTCCTTGAAGCAGACATGCTGGTATAACTGCTGTGTGGGTTTGCACCGGATATTCCCATAGGCTAAATTTCTCCATAAATAAACTAGAGGTCTGTGTTTGAACAAATTAGTTTTATGACGTCTTTGAGTGTCTGTATTTCAAACCTGCATTCAAGAAGACACATCTGCAAACGGTGCCTGCCCTCACTCTCAATAATGAAAAAAAAGCTAATCTCAGTTTCTCAGAGCCCAAAGTGTCATCTTTAAATTGCTGGTTTTGTCTGACCAAAGTCAAAAGTGTTATAATTTAGAGACAAAAAGAAAATCAACACAATTGAGAAACTGCAACCACAGCATGTTTAGCACGTTTGGTTAATAAATGACCAAAACAGTTCAAATTGTCCACCAGTCCCTTTCCATCAATCAAAATTTCCAATTAATTTTCTGTTGATCAAATAATCAATTCAATTAGAAACTTGGATGAAGTCATGTGGCGCCAATCCCTAACAAGACTTGAGAAATCTGTGCAGATTTTAAGCTAATTAATTAATTTCAGTTCATTTAATTTGGCTTGATTGGCATGAATGTTTTGAGAACAATGTTGCCAAAGCATTAAAATAAAATTTGTCCAAATATAAGGACAGTACAAAATAACAACAGACTGACATACTGTTTATTAGTTCTATTAAGATTTATATTAATTATATATCATCAATCAATCAATCTTTATTTGTATAGCGCCAAATCACAACAAAGTCATCTCAAGGCACTTTCCACATAGAGCAGGTTCTAAACCAACCTCTTCAGGTTTTAACTTTAAAGAGACCCAACATTCCCACATGAGCAACAGTGGCAAGAAAAAAACTCCCTTTTAACAGGAAGAACCCTCAGAACCAGACTCAGAAGTGGGAGAACATCTGCCTTGACCGGTTGGAGTAGAGAGGAGAGAGAGGAAGGATAGAGGAGAGAAGTGCAATGAAAATCAACAATGGAGCCAGATGGTCCGGGACTGGAATCCGTCATCCGGACGTCTACAGGCCCAGATTACCTGTAAGACCAGAAAGCAGAACCAGAAAGACAACTCCGGGATGGATAGAGAGAGAGAGAGGGAGGAGGAGAGAGGGGCCCAGTGCATCATGGGGAGGGCCCCCTACATACAATATGACCTACATACAATATTTTGTATGCATCTATCAATAATGTGAGCATTTTCTTCTTGTCTTTACCATTATAACACTGTAAAACTATTTTATGGACCTTGTGGAAAAAGTAAGAAAAAATGCACACTTATACATGAATAATTGCAGAGTTTGGCACAAAAAGAGGATACCAAGTTTCAGCGTCATCAGAAAGTACAATATGTAAATAATGAGTCAAAATGAATAATCCACTGGACTGAAGTTGTAGAGTCAGTACACTCAGTTTAAAAGGTCGACACACAAACAGTGTGTTGACCACGGTGATGCAAACAGTCATAACAAAATTGTCATCAAACTAGGTCGATTATGCTGCTAGGCTCATGACACCGCTAACATCCTTAACCTCCATTATGCCTTTCTGTCTTTCTGTCTTCATGAATGTGATGTGTGACCACTATGGTAATTTACAGTTCACAAATTGGTGTAAAGGGAAGCTCTCACCGTAAATTCATTCTCTTGATCCTTAACTCTACGCAGTCAACTGGGATTTCCTCAGTTTTAAAGGTTACAGCTGTAATGTTAAATACATTATAATGTAGGGCCCATATTCATTGACAATCTGTAGTTTGGACTGCGTTTCAGTTCACCAAATATAAAAGGTTTTCAAATGCTTTGCTACTCCGTCATGACATAAAAGAGGATATTTTTATTGAACTAGATGAACTAGAAACTAAAAATATTTAATTCCAAATCAAATCAATAGGTTTTTGATGTAAATAATGTCATTGTACCCAACAACTGGTGTGCAAAATTTTCCACTTGATTCTTCTTTTGTTTCTGAGATATGTAGGCTTTAAAAATTAATCATGGTCTGAAAAAAACTGGGGAAAAAAAGTTTATTCATTAGTCGTTACTTTTGAAATTTTCAGGGATTGTTCTGCACTATTCAATGTCTTTAACTTACAAAATAGCCCACAGTTGCACATTTGCCAAGTTATGGCTTGCTAAAAAATTTGGAGCGTTACATCTTCACAAAAAAACTAACTCAAATGAGATCTTTTAAATTTTGATAACACTTATGTTATAGTACTTTCTTAGCAGCTAGGTGCATGTGCTGAAAGAAATCTAAATGCCTGATTTATGATGTATTGAAAGTGGAAAAAAATGATTTCATACCTATATTTCAAACACACATATTCCATGTATGACAAAGTTTGCCATAATAATAATCATACCACTGGAGAGAGGGTGCTTTAATTAGGAAATGCACAAAATATGATGTCGGTAGCTTGAAACAATCAGGGTATGTTTGAATAATGGGCTTTAGCTGATGACACGAGTCTTGCAGTTTCTTGGAATCAGGCTGCATGTGTTTTCACAGATCCTGGAAAAAGAAAGCAGACAGACATTCTCACATGCATACATGTAATGTCCTTTACTTTTCCCCCCTTCAGTCACCAGAACACAACAGTTTGTACCCCTGTTTCTATTCTGGGCTTTCCCCTCAACTGAAGAATTTTATGTTTTATTCTAAAAAGATCCACACAGATGATTTAAATGATTTTCCTTTATCTTCTCAGGACTATGTGAGAGTCTTCAGAGTATACAGTTAGCTAGTTTACACTACTTTATATACAGTTAGCTAGTTTACACTACTTTAAATACAGTTAGCTAGTTTACACTACTTTATATACAGTTAGCTAGTTTATACTACTTTATATAGTTAGCTAGTTTACACTACTTTAAATACAGTTAGCTAGTTTATACTACTTTATATAGTTAGCTAGTTTACACTACTTTATATACAGTTAGCTAGTTTATACTACTTTATATACAGTTAACTAGTTTATACTACTTTATATACAGTTAGCTAGTTTATACTACTTTATACAGTTAGCTAGTTTACACTACTTTATATACAGTTAGCTAGTTTATACTACTTTATATACAGTTAGCTAGTTTATACTACTTTATACAGTTAGCTAGTTTACACTACTTTATATACAGTTAGCTAGTTTATACTACTTTAAATACAGTTAGCTAGTTTATACTACTTTAAATACAGTTAGCTAGTTTACACTACTTTAAATACAGTTAGCTAGTTTACACTACTTTAAATACAGTTAGCTAGTTTATACTACTTCATATACAGTTAGCTAGTTTAGTCCAGTGGTTCCCAACCTAGGGGTGGGGCCCCTCTAAAGGGTCAGCAGATAAATGTAAGGGGTGGTGAGATGATTAATGGGAGAGGAAATATAAATACAAATAAAATATGGAGTCAATGAATGTTTCAGTCCAGTGCAGAGTTACTGTCTGCTGAAGATATCACTATTTAAGTCATTGACAGTAAAGTCTGAGGATCTTAATAACAGCTACTTGATAAGCACAAATTTCATCCTGCCTTTTAATAAATCTCTCATACAGTGATGCAAAAATGCTCAACAGTGAGATAATATTTATTTTTTTCTTAAGCCAAAGAATGTAATTACAACCAGTTTGTTTGGGAGCAAAAGTAAAAACAATATTTTAATAATAATAAACTTCTATTCATACAGTATGTTTTTAAATGTTACAAAATGCTTCACAAAGCCAACAAAAACAAGAATGTAAACAAATCTTTTCTTGCTATCAGAGTTTCACATGTCTGTAAATGTGTAACTCAGATTGAACTGCTGGTTAAACTTTACTCAGCTCAGAGGAAAATGAACATGTTAAGCACAAAAAAAACCAAACAATTTCTGTCACCAGATAATAAAATTCAACCACTAGATGGAGACAAACAGTCAGCAATCACAATCAGTCATCTTTATTAGCCAATATGATTATGTATATGAAACTGTTTGTGAACATGATGAATGATTAAAAAAAGGGAAACATGACGCTGCTTTATGTTCATACATTATATACAACCTGTTCAAAATATACAGCAAATAAAACCATAAATCAATAAATCAATCAAATTAAATGTTGGGTGACTTTAAAAAGGAGAAATTAACCACCCACATATCTTTTGTGATCAAAGTGATATGTGGTATTAGAAAAGTCTCTTTTATCTCTCATCAGCAAAGCAATTACTGCTTTTTGTTTGATTCACTTCTGCTTTTAAAAAGAAGAAAAATGAAAGCAAAGACGCAGAAGGACATGAAACTGGTTACCCCATCATCTATTTGTGATGGAAGAAATACTCAGATCCTTTATTTCCAGACAAGTATCAAAACCACAAAATAAAAATACTTAATGACAAGTGAAAAAGAAGAAGTAAAAAAGAAGCAAAAGAAAATCATGCTGTGATACATTAAATGTTAAATGTATTTAATAGGCCTATATCAGATATCTTTAATTAAATAAAGAATGTGAGTATTTCTTTTAACACTACAGGTGACAGATTCTGATAGTTAGAGTTGGGAAGGTTACTTTGGAAATATAATAGGATACAGATTACTAGTTACCCTATTTAAAATGTAATAAGTAATGTAACTAGTTCAATTATTTAATCAAAGTAATGTTACTTATTACATTTGATTACTTTTCTAATTTTCTAACTAATGTTTTCAGCTGTTAGGGTAAATGTTCCCATTAAGCACCAAAATCTAAGTTCAGCTGTTTTTCATGGATACTGACATGATTTATAAGGGAGATCATTTCTTATAAAGCAACATTTATCTCTCATTTGAAAATGTATTCATTAGGTCATGTAGATTTTTGGAATATAAAATAAAGATATTTGATGAATAAAGTGGGTTTAATTGGTACTGTGACTCCATTTAAGCCCATGTGTGCTCCACATAAGCCCAAGTCATGATTTATTTACAAAATATAAAAACATAATGATTTCAAATAATTAAAAACAGCAATATATGTATTCAGTAACATGTTAAATATTTAAAAAATGAGCAAAATGTTAAAGGTCTGACTTCAGATGTAACCTCCTTTTTCTCAGTGACTGCAATGGATTACAATTACATTTATTTTGAAATTAAATTACATAACGCTGCTACATGTAACTAGTTACTCCCCAACACTGCTGTTAGGTCTCCAAATATGGTGTAACACCTGTACCTGTAATCTCCTCGTGCAGCTGGAGGTAGGAAGGAGGGATAGTGGGCGGTCCTCGCTGCACACCTGATGGCCAACTCCTCCCTCTTTCTCCTTTGCCGCTCAGATCATGTTGTTGGCACTTTGTAGTGGCACGGCATCCTGTTTTGTTTGCCACATATAACAAAAAAAAAACAGAGCATCAGTTGAGGATCAGGAGTATGTGTGACAGCTGAGACCCAGCAGTGACCAAACGCAGCACACAGGTAGGAGTTTTTACACCTGTTTCTCAGCTATTAACCAGCTCAATTTGAAGCTTTTAAAACAGGTGCATGCTGCTTTTAACCTCGATTTAAATGTTAATACAAATAAGTGGCGATTGCCGAAGTTAGCCGAATTAATCATTGTCTTCATATTGATTTAATTAAAGTGTGTTTATATGAACGAAGCTGTTTGAGGACAGGTGAATCGTTTTTCTTCAGTTTCAGTATGGGAGTTTGGCGCAGTGCCCATAGCTACACTTTGGGACCACAAAGAGTTAGTTTGTACAGCTGCTCCTCACAAACCTATGTTTACAGATTAAATAAAAAAAATGCTTGAGGAATAGTAATAATGTAACATTTCTTAACACAGACTTTAAGGGTTTATCATGGACTTGTGAAATAGTATTTCTCCATAGCAGCACTCTGTTATTTCAACACACAGGCTCTATGTTAATCACTTAGTGAGGAGTTAGTAGTCTGATAACAAGTGTTTTCCCTCCCAGTATGTATAATATTAAGTGTCAGGTGCTCTACATACAGTGGAACCTTATCATTTTGACCTACTTAGTGTACTATTGTTGTTGTGTGATACTGTAGTATTTGTTGTAGGGTATATAGCTCTTTGCTTTAGTAGTCACCACACAGGAAAATCAATTAGTTGATTATTTGGTTTTCTAATTTATTGGCAGTAATTTGGATAATGTATGAATCATTTTGGTCTTTTAATCTCACACTTTTCTCTTTCTTAGCTGTGAGGATTTATGGGTTATTTCAGTTTTCTGTCACTACAGAATTTAATGTGAGTTTTTGATTGTTGGTTAATTGGAAGAAACATGAAATTTAAAGCCATCACTTTGACTCTATAAAATTAATCAACTAATTCAGAATCTATTCACCAAATCAACCGAGAATGAAAATAATGAATTGCAGTCCTATTTAGATTGCCATATGTTTTTGTTTTAATGGTGTATTTAATAGTATTGACTTTAACCAGCCACAAACCAGTGATGATAGATGTGCATGAAATTACTAGATATTATATATATATATATATATATATATATATATTGAATATATTCAGGTTTTTGGACTGTTAGTCACATCAGGCTCTTGAACTTGTTCCCACTCTTGTGCGACATTTTATAGATTCAATAATGAGCTGATTAATCACAAATATGAATAGATTAATCAATAATGAATAATAATAATCAAAATGTGAGACATTCAGCATTTAATGTCAGTTTTGTCAGCTGTGCTTTAAGAAGCAGGTTGGATTGTTGCTGGTATTAAGCTGTTTATTGTATTCAAGTCTGCTGATGTTGGTGTCATGGCAACTCTTCTATCTCTCTCTCTCTCTCTCACACACACACACACACACACACACACACACCTGCTAACTCACAGGTCTTTCAAAGTTGATCCTCACCTGCTGGGAAGAGATTTTAAAACACAAACTAGTGCATACTGGTGTTTGCTGCTGTCCAAAAATCATGATGTTCTCCACCTGCTGCTGCTGTTTGCTGTTGTGTGCTACTGTTTGCTGCTGTGTGGGGAATAAAGGAAATATTCACATTCTCTCTGTCAGAAAACCTTCGCTGCTCCCACACCTGATTAAAACACCAAGACTGCTTCCAAACCTGCAGGCTGCATGATCTGCATGATGTACACAGCAGTAATAAAACAACAAAGCCTGTCTCCTGGATATTGTTGGATAGTATCTGAAGTAGGGCCGGTTGATGTGGTTGAAATAAATATCACATTAATATGAGCAGTGTTTCTAATGTAGGCAAAATGACATGTAAAACAGATGTTAAATACAATAAATGGTGTTTCATATTATGCATTCAACTCTTCAAATGTATGAGGATGATATTGCCTCTATATAATCAGATTATCACCCAATCTTAATCCTAAAACATCACTATGAGCTACGTTTGTGTTTTAGACAATTCATTGGATAACCATTATTCAAAAACAACATTCATAGACTAATAAAATGATGATGAAATAATCCTTTTTTGTAGTGCTAATATAAAATGACACTTAGCAGCTGTGAATATTAAATGTATTTCTGCTAAAAGGAAAAAATATAGGTAATATTTAGGTTTAGATTATTAATCTGATAAAATAAACCTCTGAAGGCAACAAGACTAAGAATCTACAGCCATGCTAGTGACTCTGAGTGGTGCTCTGAGCTAAATGCTAACATGCTAACGTTTAGCAGGTGTAATGTTTACGATGTTCACCTTCTTAGTCTAGTGTTACTTTTGGTTTTTATATTCTGGTCGTAAACCGAAGTGTTGGACAAATAAAAATGTTGGTCTTATGATGAAACTGAATCATAAAGTTATTACAGTTTAACTTTAGGGACGACATGGATGTACCAAATTTGATGGCAGTCCAGTAGCAAATACTAGAGTAAAATAGGATCACTAAAGCTATTAAGATTCATCCTCTGGGGACAATGAATGTTTGAATCTGAACCCATCCAGTACTTGTTTATAGAGCTTACCTTACCTTACAGTACTGATTTGAGCTGCAATGATTAGTCGATTTAATGAGGTAGCCAACTAATAAATCAACTGCCATTTATTGTGATAATCGATTCATCATCTCAAGTCATTTATTATTTTTATTAGTTATTTTAAAAAGAAAATGCAAAAAAATCCAAATTAGTTTCTTTAGTTTTCTTTGATAATAAACTGAATATCTTTGAGGTTTTTCAGTCGGGATAAAACAAGACACCTGGAGCATTTTTTGACATTTTATAGAACAAACAACTAATCGATTAAATCAGAAAATAAACAACAGATAATTGTTAGTCTCTGTCCCAGTTGTTGAGATTTCTCAGTTTAGACCAAAATGGCCACACTGTCGATGCAGCTAAAAAAATTCATGGCAGTCCAATAGCAAATGTGAAACTAACAATGATGCTAGAGTAAAATAGGATCACTAAAGTTACTAAGATTCATCCTCTGGGTACAATGAATGTTTGTACAGAATCTGAACCCATCCAATAGTTGTTTATAGAGCTTACCTTACAGTACTGATTTGAGCTGCAACGATTATCTATTGTGATAATCGAGTCAGTTTTTAAGAAGAAAATGTAAAAAATCCCAAATTAGTTTCTTTAGTTTTCTTTGATAATAAACTGAATAGTCGGGATAAAACAAGATATTTGAGGAAGTCATCTAGAGCATTTCTGACATTTTATAGAACAAACAACTAATCGATTAAATCAGAAAATAAACAACAGATAATTGTTAGTCTCTGCCCTAGCTGTTGAGAGTTCTCAGTTTAGACCAAAATGGCCACGCTGTCGATGCAGCTAAAGACAAAACTGAAAAAAATGAGTCGATGATGAAACCGTTTCACCTTCAGTAAAGTTCAAATGAAACTTCTCTGGGAAACGAGCTCTGTTTACATTTGTCTTTATGCACGAGAGACAAAGAAGTCAGTTTGTATGTTTATCTCATCTCTTCACCGTTGGTATCAAACCTTCGTGATGTTGTTAGTAGTGACATTTGTAGATCTGATTATCTGAAGTCGGTATTTGTGCCGCTGCGTTAGTCAGCAAACAGAGAACAAGCCGTTCTTCTTGATAGCTGAAATGAGACCAATAATGAAACAACCACAGCAAATTAAACACATTAGCATACAATGCGTACAAGTACAACAACACCGTTGAGTAATACTTTCGTTACCTAAAATAGACTCATGTGGCGCAACGCCAGAGAAAAATATGAACCAGAATTTCCACACACACACACACACACACACACACACACACACACACACACACACACACACACCATGACAACAACACCTGCTGCTGTGTGCGTGCCACCTGCATATAAAGCAGTTCAAAACATTCGTCTGCCACAATTAATCTCCAAAAACACTGACTGATGAAAGCAGTAGAGCAGTCTGTGTATTATATATCGTCTCTATGAGCAGTCTTCTGTGACGCTTAACTACACCAGAATACTTTTAATGTTCTTAGTTTTCTTTGTTTGGCAGCCTTTTATGGTTTTGTCTATGAACCCCACAAGAGTAGACAAGTAGAATAACTGTCCAACAAGCACATGAACTTTAGATTTTAATGCAGTTAATCCGCTGATGTGAACTCAACACACAGCAGACGTCTGACTGTCTGATTTGATTCATATGAGCGTACACACACACACACACACAAGTTATATTTGCATCAAACTGCAGAAATGGAAAAACACAGCAGTTGCTATGTGGGAAGAGGCTTGAAATTCACTGACTAAATATATAAGTGTAGAAGAAAAGGGTCTCATTTTATTTCTAATTGGTTCATTTGTCATTACCTGACAAAATAACGTTCAGTAGGAGTGGGTGGTGATAATTCAGTAATATCTATAGATTCAGAATTTTATCATTATGATCTTCTGTTGTCCAAATTGATCATTTAAATGAATATGTATTGAAATATATAAGAATATCTCAACAATAGTGGATGG
Organism: Scomber japonicus; assembly: GCF_027409825.1. Classification (NCBI taxonomy): domain Eukaryota; kingdom Metazoa; phylum Chordata; class Actinopteri; order Scombriformes; family Scombridae; genus Scomber; species Scomber japonicus. The sequence continues at coordinate 7,379,329 of NC_070597.1, read as the reverse complement.
GTTATGAGAAGATTTGGTCTGTTCCTCATCATTGATCTCTAACTTTTTATCTAACGCTATCATCAGGTCAAAAATGACGAATAAGTAAATGTTAGCATGTCGAACTAAGACTAAACATAGGAAACATTATAGCTACTAAACATCAGCATGTTTAGTCTCATAGGGCCGTTAGTGTTACTTTATTACTTATTAAGTCATTACATTTTTATTAAAATTATCATAGTTCTCTCAGATCAGCTATTGATTAATTGGCTTTTAAAGCACTGTATTTTCTTTTAGTGTAAATCCAGGTTTAATATTTGATTTAGAGTCAATGTCCAGTAGTTAATTGTCTGAAATTGGACTTGTTTGTAGCTGTTTTTGTACAACATTTAATGTCAAAATCTGTTTCCTTACATGTTACAGTTTCAAGCAGAAATTCATAGGATTAAAAATACTCTTATGGAAATGAGCTTTTAGTTTTAGTTACGGCACAGATGTAATATTCTTCTTGAACTTCACACCCGGATCTTTTTCCTTGTTATCATTTATTTAAACTCTCCGTTGCACTGTTGTGTTTTATCATGAATGAAGTCTTCTAAAAAAGAGAAAGGCACTTCTGCCAAAGAGCTCACTCTTAGTAAGTTTCCACATAAGTCAATCAATGAATCAGTATTTCTCAATTCGCAAATATGGATTGATTAATCTATTATTTCCTTGATTACATTGGTTGTTGGTTGTCATAGAAACCTGATTTGAGCAGCTTGAACAAGAGATTTTGGACGTTTCTTAAAGAATAACTACTTAATTATAAAAATAATTAGTGATGAATTTATTAATTGGCACCTAATTGATTAATCAACTAATTACTGCAGCTCTAGAGACACCCATACTTTGTAGTTCAGTTCGGAGCTTTATGGACAGCTGAGTCTGATTGTTAGAGGCTAAAAAAATCTCTCCTCCGTCCCCTCAGGTAACATGATGGAGGTAGCAGGTCCCTGGACAGAAGTATTCGAGGGTTCGGAGAGGAATGAGAAATCCGGAGGAGCAGAGACATTACTGGGAAGCTCCACTCTGACCCTCGCTCCTCTGATCGCTGATTCTCCCTCCGTACGCCGCTCCCAGCCCATCCTCATCACCTCAAACAGGTATGACCAGGAACACGCACACTTAACGCAGACGGCATTACTCATAGGCTGCAGATGCTGATGAAGTTTCTCAATATACAGTACACACACACACACATACACACAAACACACACACAGGAACACAATGGACATGAGTCAGTAGGCTATTTGAGTAGACGGTGGGTATTGACTGGATATTGACTCAAGTTAGTGACTCAGCTTCAGGTCATAAGTCACCTGATGTATAGAGAGTAGTGTGTAGTTTCTGGTAAGACAAACATTGTTCCAGATACTCCCAGCCTTTAAAAAAACATGCTTAATAAAACTGTGGAGTGTGTTTTACTGGTTGGCACGCTGGAGTTTTCTTCTACTTCCTTTTTTCTTCACTTATCTTTTGTTTACTTAATTCCTGATGATAGTTAAAGGATCGGTTCACAGTTTTTCAAGGTGTGTTAAAACAGCAGTCGGGTGTCAATTTAAACACTGAAAGAGGGTTTCTTCCTTCACTGTAATTAGAGACCCTTCAAATGTGCTTTTAATGTAAGTGATGGAGGCCAAAATCCACCATGTTTTGACTGTTCCTTCCTTCTTTCCTCCCTTCCTTCCTTTCGTCTGTCCTTCCTCCCTCCCTCTCTCTTTCTTTCCTTCCTCCCTTCGTTCCTTCCTTCCTCCCTTCCTTCTTTCCTCCCTCCTTTCCTCGCTTCTTCCTTCCTCCCTCCGTTCCTTCCTTCCTTCTTCCTTCCGTCCTCCCTCCTTTCCTTCCTTCCTTCCTTCCTCCCTTCCTTCGTTCCTTCCTTCCTCCCTTCCTTCCTTCCCCCCTCCTGTCCTTCCTTCTTCCTTCTGTCCTCCCTCCTTTCCTTCCTTCTTTCCTCTCTCCTTTCCTTCCTTCCTCCCTCCTTTCCTTCCTCCCTTCTTTCTTTCCTTCCTCTCTCCCTCCCTCCTTCCTTCCTTCCTTCCTTCCCTCCTTACTTCCTCCCTCTCATCCTTCCTTGACTCGAGGACAACAGGAGGGTTAAAAGGGAGATGAAAATTGTGTTTCATCTACTGTAATTGATGTAAATGGGGTAGACACAATCAACACCTTTCACCACCTCCAAAATGCTCCAAGAAAGTTTTAAACTGTTACACAAAACTTGATTTTATATGAGGCTTCAGCAGTTACAGTCTTTTTAGCATCAAATCATCTCTTTGTGTTTCCCTGTTGAGCTGTGGTCAAAATATAGTAACAAAAAGAAGGACTTTGACATTAAAACACTGTAACATTGAAACATATCTACTTGATTTGACTCATTTGGACGGCTTCATATTAGCTTCAGATAGACCATTAAATACATTTTAGCACAAAAGGAGGACTGTAGACTTTGTCCTCCATCACTTACATTGTAAGTAAATAATGAAAAGATCTTCTAATGGTCAGTATGATACTATGATTACAGGATGAAAAGAAAAACTTGTTCCAGTGTTCATTTGATCACCTGAAAAAGTGTGAACTCATCCTTTTTTAAGAGAGAGGTTTTCTTGATAGGCCTGTAATGATTGCTTAATTATTTTAATGGTAATGTTGTGACGTTATTGGCCACGGATGGCAATGACGTGCAGTGTTCAGCCAAGGGTTAGTCGAGATAAGGAAGCAACAGAATCAACTGTCAACAACTTTTTAAAGACTTTGTAACTTTCTCTTTGATATATAATTAAAAACAGGCCTTGAACTGATGTGGATTTCACCAAATAAGACTTAAATTATTGTATTTTTCTCTTATTGAAAACAACACATTATTACTTCTTTCAATACTTTCTGTGACTCATTGGTTCCTGCTGAAGTTATAAACTTTACAGCTGCACCAATCAATATTTTCATGTGAACAATGGGTCCCATGACTGAATTATCACCTGACTTTACAGTTCCTCTTATCTCTAGTAGCCTTTTATTGTCTGTCTGTTCATTGTTTTTGTTTTCTGGCCTCTACTTTTACTGACTGTAGGAAGAATATTGCCTCATTCATAATAAAGGGCAATAACCAGAATATGTTGTACAGTACATGTTGTACTTAATAATACTTGATATTGGCTGGTTTAGAGCTTGTTATGTTCTTTTATTTGTGTCTATAACTTTTTCTTTTCTTCTGTTTTTAGGGTAAAAGGTGTAGAGTCATTCTCTTCTTCTGTCCCGTCCATACCAAACCCCTTTCCAGAGCTGTGCAGCCCCTCAAACTCACCGGTGCTCATTAATTCACTTCCACCGCCGTCAAGTGACAGAAATGTGAGTTCAAAGCTTCATTAGTATGCAGCTTTACGAGTCGTATTGCATCTGAAAAGGTTTGATAACTATACACACTGTAAATTAGACAGTCTTAGAGTCCAGGTGTTGTTTTTCATAGCTGCAAGATTTGTCATTTTGGTTTGAGTATTTTTGTTTGTTCTGTAAACCAAGCTGACCTTATTTTATGTCACTGTCAACTTTGTAGTCACGCCATTTTAATTTCCTTCCATTTCACCATTTCAGCTTCTTTTTACGTTACAGACCATTAACCAAATTAATCAGTGTATTGGAAGAACTGAACAGTCGCCAATGTGATGTGATCCAATTGATTGTCCTGCTCCATTACTGCCGAAGGTTGACATGTAATGGTCAGGGCTCCGAATTCAACCCTCATTTTTTTAGAGAGAAATTTGGAGCCACATGTGAAGGATGATCCTGGAGATCCCATGAAAACACAAAAACCAGCAATGAATTGATCCTACTAACAAATATGGTCTGTGTAGCCAAATAGGTATATTAATCCACCACTGAAAATAGTCCCAATTAAAATATACTATTTGCTAATGACATGATATATTTGTGAGCTGTTTTTAAAAATGGGCTTGGGTCAGGAAGCCAGAAAGTCTTACAAGACAGACTTAACCCTCCTGTTGTCCTCAAGTCAAGGAAGGAAAGGAGGGACGAAGGGAGGAAGAAGGAAGGAAATGAGGGAGGGAGGGAGGAAGGAAGGAAAGGAGGGAGGGAGAAAGGAAGGAAGGAAAGGATGGAGGGAGAAAGGAAGGAAAGGACGAAGAAGGAAGGAAAGGAGGGAGGGAGGGAGAAAGGAAGGAAGGAAAGGAGGAAGGGAGAAAGGAAGGAAGGAAGGAAGGAAGAAGGAAGGAAAGGAGGGACGGAGAAAGGAAAAGAGGAAGGAAGGGTGGAGGAAAGAAAGAAGGAAGGAAGGAAGGAAGGAACAGTCAAACAGATGGGTCAATTTGACCCGAGAGGACGATACGAAGGTTAAACATTGTTGGTTTTAGTCTTTTCTTTGGGTGTGTGACAGTACTAAAAATACCGAATAACTTCTTATCCCTTAAGAAGTATCGGCTTTGGACAAATCAGCACATCTTCTGCGTCAATCCCGACACACCTGCCCCATATATTTAGGGTCTGACAGGTGGCATCAACAAGTGGATCCTTTTAAAATGTGTCTTGACTTGTTGACTAAGAGTGTAGCTACAGGTTGGTTATGATTGTGACTGACAGGTAAACTCAGTTGCCATGCCTGCACTGACTTATTTTGACTTGCAAACACTGCCAGAGTAAACATGTCTGCAATTACAACAACGTGTCACCGAGCCACGTTCGCCCACGAGTGTTTCATGTATGGTAATGTAGGTGAACAGGCACACACGCTTTGGTCATTTGACACACACACACACACAAAATGTTATTAATTCATTTTTGGTTTGTTTATTTTAACTTGTTCTGCATTTGTGTTGCCGGGGGGAGCTGTTTTTATAATAGTGGTTTTCACTATTTCACAATCCTCAGCAGGAGCACAAAGGATCTGCAGAGTCACTTTTCTACCGGCTGATTAAGTTTGTTTTAAGGAATGAAAACATAAGATACGTAAGATGGCCCTGATACATAAAGCTAGCCTCCATAAAGAAATGTTTTTACCAGTTTGGTGTGTAAGAAACTTGACTGGTCTGCACAGAGCTATGACCTCAACCTCGTCCAAACACCATTAAGATGCACTTGATCACCATCTGTGAACCAGACCTTGTCACCCAATATCAGTGTTGCACCTCACTAATGCTTTTGAATGGGATCAAACCCCTGCAGCACAACTGGTGGAAAGCCTCAAACCAGAAGAGTGGAGGATGTTACTTCCTGAGGTTTCTTACATTTTTTTGAGGATTTTGAGTCAATATTTGTGATATTGAGCTTTAAAGATAAAAAACATGACTTATCTTGTTGTAGCAGTAGATAGATATTGAATGACATATTCATACTTTTATGCAGCTTACCTCTTTGTTTAGATTGTATTAATTCTTTTATGTAATATCCTGGTATCGAGGCAGTCGTTCCGTCTTTCGGCTCTTTATTTACTTTTAAATTTGTGCCTGTGTGTGTGTGTGTGTGTGTGTGTGTGTGTGTGTTAAAATACAGGCATCGCGCTCTGTGAAATCAATTTATTAATTTTTAAAATAGAAACAGCTCACTCTATAAAACCAGCACTCTATCACACTATATTAAATTGCTTGCAGAAAGTGAAATGTACTCCAGTGTGTTTGAGTATTGCATGTTTTTGACTGTCTGATCTAATCTCCACTGTTGTCACGCATTGTTGACTTTATGTCTGAAGCTACAGAAACTGGATTTACTCGGAGTAAAGAGAAACATATTTTCCTGTGCCTCCCCCCCTGCTCTTTAATAAAAAAACACTCAAGTCAAAGTGGACTGACCGGATATTGAACCGCGATGTTTCCACTCAAAGAATGTTTCCTCCCCTGTGAAAAACCTCCCCCTGGTTGATACATACGACCATTATTTGTCCCGACTGACGCAGGCACTCGCCCAACCAGTCGAGACTTGTTGATTGACCGCTGCAGGTTTCTGGTTGGGCAGGTTTGTTTTCTTTTTCATTTCAAGCGTGCTGCTGGATCCAGACGCCGTGTCAGACAGCGTGCTCCGAGAAAACGTCCTGACCTTTGTATAACCTGCACCCAGTTCACCTCCGCAGCAGCAGCTTTATCGGCCATCGCACAGGCTCTCCTCACGCATGGCTGCATCTCCAATAAGATCTTTTTTTTTTTTTCTAAACAGATACAGGAAAGAACAGGAGAGAGTAGATAGATTTAGTTTTTTCACACATCTTCTCTCTTTAGCAGACAGCTCATCACATGCAGAATTCATTTTAAAACCTGTGTTGTGCATGCTCTAATTTTAACATGAGACAGAAAAACATGTAATTTGAGAAACATACAATTAACCCCCCCCCCCCACAACCCCCATAATAAAAACAAAGTACAGTAAAATAGAAAGAGAGAAATAAATTGCTAGAATAGAGCATTTAATATAAGATTGCAGCATAAAATAATAATTAGCTTTAAAATCATTAAAAGGACATAGAGTGCAAATGAAAGATTAAAATGTAAAGTGCTTTAAAAGAGCTCAATCATAAGCTCAGGAGAAGAGAAATGTTTTCAACCTGGATTTAAAAATCCAGTTCCCCCACAGTTGGGGCTGATTTCAGTTCTGCTGGTAGTTTGTTCCAGTTGTGTAAAAGCTGCTTCACCATGTTTAGTTTGAACTCTGGGCTCAACTATCTGACCTGAGTCAGTAGATCTCAGAGCTCTACTGGGTTTATATTCTACTAACATGTCATTTATGTATTCTGGACCTAAACCAGTCTGTGATTTGTAGAATATTAAAGAAAGTTAAGATTCAGACAACTTTCATGAGCACGTTTCACCAAATTTGCAAACACACAAGCTGTGACCTGCAACATGAGATCATTTCCTTTTTTGACATGTTAAAGTAATCAACAGAAACAGCTGTTTATGGGCATACGAGGGGACTGACTGTCACAAATATATCTGCAACTAGCAGGCGACAATCATATGTGAAACGGGGTAACACTGGCTCCATCTGCACTCTGCGTGTAAGCAGGGCTCGTAAATCTCTTTTGGTGAAACAGCCCCCAAGAAACAGTCATGACTTACTCCTGTGTTGGTGCAAAATTAGAAAGAAAAACTGATGGCCTCATCAAATGTCAAAGCGTATTAGTCACAGTGTGGTTGTGTCTGCCGTTGCAGCACAGATGACAGATTCTTGGCTTGACGTTTTGGCTTCTTTTCTTGAGTGCACTAATATTGACAAGATGCCAAAACTAGCTGTGAAATGAATGTTGTGTAATCTCAGTTACTCAGTTGTGGATTAAACGTATTAAACTCATCCAACTTTTTTAGGATAACTCATTTTAAAAAACGTGTATATTTTTGCTCCACCTGGGAATCAAGACAGAATCACATATGAAAATCCTGTTATTACTCAATTTGCATTTACCACTACTAAGGAGTGTTTTGGGGTACATATTTCTAATTGTATGCTGTTTCATACTTTGAATCCAAAGTATATAATTTGAATTAACATCAAAAAAATTTGTGATACAATAAAATGTTGTGTAAATAGCTTTTTTGTGCATGAATATATTTATTATTTTTCATTTTCCTACAATAACTAAGGACATAAAAAGTGAAACAAACAATCCAGGTAGTGGAAAAAGCGTCACTATATTTCTTTGCATGTCTGTGATCAAAAGTAATATAAACTTTTGACTGCATGATTTCCTACTACAGTATTTTTACGTTGTGATATACGGCCTCTTAGGTAAAGCATCTGAGTTCCTCTTCTGCCTCTTTTGTTTCCTGTTAGTTGATAAAGGTGTACGGTGAGGACAGCCACAGCAGGAAGGTGTATGTCTCTCGAGGAGCCACAGCCAGAGATGTTTGTCACATGTTGGTCCAGAGGGCTCACTGCAGCGATCAGGAAAACTGGGCTCTCCTCGAACTCCACCCCACCCTGGGCCTGGGTAAGAAGAACTGAGCACCAAACACACAAAGCCACAACTATAAAAATTGCATCTAAAATGTTTAAATTTGGCTCACTTCCTCCTGTCTCCTCAGAGAGATGTCTGGAGGACCACGAGGTTGTGCTGGATGTACAGGCAAACTGGTCCCTCAAGGGTGACACACGGTTCGTTTTCTGCAAAAACTACGCCAAATATGAGTTCTTCAGGAAACCAATGGTACGCAGCCTGCAGGGTGTTAAAGGATCCGACTACTCATAATCTATATTTTTCTTACTGTCAATAAGTCTCAAATCTTTGGAGCCAAACCAACAATGAATTACTTTACTGACATGTATTGTGTGTGCGTCCAAAGCCTGATATATCTTATCTTAACCCTAGACCTCTGATATCATCCAAAAACTATTGAAATGCTCCAATGAGCCCACAGATGCTACACTGGATGACATGTTCCTTTTTATTATGAAGAGTTTGGGTTACGTTAGTGTGTTGAGACATGGCTCCAAAGACTAATAGACTCCTATTTCTGTGTAAGGAAGATGCCACTGAGCATGTGCAGGGGCCGGCTATAGATGTAACAGAGGAATAAGACATACCAGGCTTTGGATACACACACAATAGATCAATTCACTGTTGGTTTGGCTCCACACACAAGATTTGTCGACGATAAGAAAAATAAATAAAGTTGCCTCATGTGTCCTTTTAACCTCTACGTGTAAGAATCTAAAACTCTCTGCAAAGATGCGGTTTCAAATAAATACCCATCCCTCCTCCTCCTCTTCACACACCAGAGCAGCTCAAGCAGGAACGAGGAGGATTTTTCACACTATTAAACATGTTTTGTTTCAGTAGACGTTGACAAGCCGTGACGTCATTGTGCTTCGTGATCCGGGTTGATTGGCAGGTTGCGTGCTGGTGCAGACACGTTGACTGGAATGCCTCAGATATTTCATTACATTAGATCTGGTGTGCTGCTTGTCCTGTTACACAAAGGTGACAGTTTGCATTGAAAATTGGTTTTAATGAACCCTCCTGTTGGTGTTTCTGTAAAGCGTGCCCACACTGCCTCCAGAAGGTGCACAAGGGAAAATGTGTATCTTGAATTAAGCACATTAAAACTCATTCCTCTGTGTGTATTGTAAAAATGAAAGTAATATACACTTACACACATTTCCATATGTATTTGCAAGTTGCAAACAGACACTAGCAGGATCTCTGTCTCCCTCTGAGTAAATGATGGAATTGGACACCTGTGGGTTTTGTGCACACATGGCTTACTTTGCATGATGATTTACCTACGGCTTTGTCTGAACTCGCAAGTTATGATGTCACCTCCATTACATTTTAAACAAAAGAGTATAATTCCCTGCAAGGTGTGTTTTTTTTTATCTTCACATTTCAAGATAGTCACGGTCCAAAGCCGAATCTTGATCAGCAGGATGACGGAGCGATAGCAGAGCAGGCTTGATGCAGGAGCAGCTTCTTTTTCTTCTTGTAAATGAGCCTTTTTCTCCTTCAATGGATTTTAATGACAACTTTCTCTGTCCTTTCTCAGCTCTTCTTCCCTGAGTCCATGATATCCGACAGTGCCGATGTCAGCAAGGGGATGACATCGTCAGAGCTCATTCAGGTAAAAAAACTGTTGAAATCATGAGCAACACTGGAAAATCATCAGTCCAGTGGTCTGCTGAAGGCCAAACTTGATGATGTTTATTCAAAATCACAAACAAAAAGGCTGAAAATGCAAAGAAGCTTTTTTTTAAAATAAACTCCATTCATGGTTTCACTTTAAAATTTAGATGAACTTAAGAACTGTTGGACTGTATTCTGTTTTATCTGATTTTCACTGAAACATACCTACAATAGAGCATTTTCTGATTACTCATTAAGTCTATAAAATGTAAATAATTAGAAAAAATGGTCATTATACTTTCACAGTGTCAAAGGTAATGTGTGTAAATGTTTGAATATATTATTAATATTCATTTCATAATGATGTCAATGGGACAGTTATTGTTAGAAATTTAAAAATGAATGGATATGGGAATGTTTCTCAGCTGTCAATGATTTTTCTCCATCATTGGACGAGTCAGACAAATTTGGATTTTGTTGAATGGTTAAAACTGATAACAGATATTGTCTCTTTTGTGTCTCTACTCACAATCACTCACAATTACAAAGGGAAGCTTTGTTAAGTTCGCTCTACTTTTTTCATGTATAGAAAGAAAGAAACCTACCAGGACGTTAAATATCTCTATTATTAGTTTTTCTTAATTACAATATGCTACTCTTTTTATAAAATACTGTATTTATGTGGCATTTACTGAAACATTGTGCTCTATGGTCATTTTCATCTCCACAGTTTATTGATTTTTCTTGCGTGTATCTAATTCTATTTACCCAGGCCTATTTTGTTTTGTTCTTTTAGTCATTCGTCATTGATTTTCTGTCTTGTGTGTCATTATGTTGTGTACATAATGAAATAGTTCATATAGAAATGTAATTACAATTTACAGAGAAATGAAACAGTGAAAAGCGGTGTGTCCTCACATTTTAGAGGCTAGAAACGGTTTGGTGTTTCTATTGAAGTCTTTTGATAATGAAATAATTTATCAGCAAATAATGTTAAATGACTCACTGATTACAGTTATAACTGTTTCTCACACCAAGTTTAGATCCTTTAACCCTCCTGTTGTCCTCAGGTCAAGGAAGGACAGAAGGAATGAGGAAAAGAGGAAGGAAGTAAGGAGAGAAGGAATGTAAATGTAAATGTAAATGTACTTTATTCATACAGCCCTTTACAACAGTCCTTTCGGTGTACCAAAGTGCTTTACAGCAGGTAATAAATAAAGAGAGGAATAAGTAAAAACAATTAAAAACAATAAAATAACAATGAAAGCAATAAAATACAACAAAGGAAGGAAGGAAGGAAGGAAGGAAGGAAGGAAAGGAGTAAGGACGAAGGAAGGAAGGAAGGAAGGAAAGAAAGGAGTAAGGAGGGAGGGAAGGAAGGAAGGAAAGGAGGAAGGATGGATGGAAGGAAGGAAGGAAGCAAGGAAGGATGGAAGGAGGAGGGAGCAAAGAAAGTGGGGGAGGGGAAGAAGGAAGGAAATAAATGCTTATAATGAGCGCTGTGTGTGTGTGTGTGTGTGTGTATTCCTCAGAACCTGCTCCGGTCCGGCACGTGTCCGGAGATTCAAGGTTTCCTGCAGGTAAAAGAATCGAGCCGTAAAGCCTGGAAGAAAGTCTACTTCTTCCTCCGACGCTCCGGCCTCTACTGCTCCACCAAAGGCTCCTCTAAGGTCAGCAAGTCAAGCCATGCTCTTTATTCCAGCTTTTAATCACATTCACAGACTCGAGGGGTTTCACAGCACAGAAAAAATAACAGCAAAACACTTCATGAATAAATTACTCCTTTTTCACACTGTGTTCCTTTAACACGTGTCCATGTGTGTTTGTGGGTGACTAGGAGCCTCGGCACCTGCAGTATGTGGCCGATCTGGAAGATTTGAACGTGTACACTGTGGTGAACAGCCGTAAATTGTACGGAGCACCTGCGGACTTCACCTTCTGTATTAAGGTAACTACTTCTTATGCGTTCAAACAAGACAGAAAAATGTCCTTATACCAGACAGTACACTGTGTAGCGAATACTTAAGAGAACATTTCGACCTGAGGCTTTGTGTAAGTACAGTATGTGCGTGTGTCTGTGATTTATGTGCAAGTTAGAGCAACACTCCCCCACCAACACCCATTTAGCATTCATGTCATTCTTGTGATTTTGGATTATTGAGAGAATATTTTTTTCACACTTGAACAGCAGAATCTGGAGCGGTAATCCCCCCCAGAGTTTGTCAAGAAATAACTCTGCACGGCTGACAGTGATTGAAGAACTTTAGGGGGGTGGGGAGTGGAGGGGGGGGGGGGGGGGGGGGCATTCAGTAATATCAAACGCACCAGTAGTTTGTTGCACAGTAGATTTAAGTCAGTAATAGCTCTAACAGCAGAAAATGGATATTTTTGTGCTACTGGGAAAACATCCAGTTCCAATTTATGTGACATTATAGCTCTTCTGCTCGGTGCTACTTATAAAAGCATTTTACAGCCACCAAAGAGGAAGCTAAAGTAAAAATGGAAGACAATAGCTCATAAATGTAGTAAAGATGAAGGTCAGCAACACTTACATAAAAACTGGAGAGTGTGTTTCGCTCAAAAATATTACTTACTGACCATGAAATCATCTTCCACCTTCAAACTAAACATCACTTTCACTGTCAGAAACTTAACTTATATAAAGTTGTTTTGGCTAATGCAGGCATTTCAAACTCATTTTCATTCAAGGGCCACATACAGCCCAATTTGATCTCATGTGGCCTGGACCATTAAAAAGATGGAAGGAAGGAGGGAAGAAAAAAAGGAAGGAAGGAATGAAAAGGAGACAGGAAAGAAAGATGGAAGGAAGGAGGGAGAGAGGGAAGAAAGATATGATGGACGGACAGAATGATGGATGGAAGAAAGGGAGGAAGGACAAAAGAAAGGAAGTACTGTAAGGAAAGATGGAAGGAAGGATAAAAGGAACAAAAGGAAGACGGGAAGGAAAGAAAGGGAGGAATGAAATATGGAAGGAAGGAGGGATGAAAAGAAGGAAGGAAGGAAGGAAGGAGGGCCGGAATGGACCCCTCGGCGGGCCGGTTCTCGCCCACGGGCCACATGTTTGACATCCCTGGGCTAATGTGTTCAGGTCTCTTAACACTGTGTGATTTTGGCAGGGGCGCCATAAGGGAGTGAAAAGTTAGGATGATTCTAAGGGCCCATGACTGAGAAGTGCCCTAAAAACATTACAACATGGGTTGTTGTTTTTTAATTCATCAATAGACATAAATGAGGTATTTTATTTACAATGAACTAAAACTTTATTCATTTATTTTTTGGCAAAAATTACCCACCCAAAGCCTCTGTATTGCCCATAAACCCCCCTCTATTTACATTAATTGGTTGAGTCCTGTGTTCTATTTTCATATTGTAGTTAGTATTGGAGAGAGAGTTGTAAGCCTATTGCGCATGATTGGTGTGACCTGCATGAGGTGGTGGGGCCCAATGTGATATATTTTCATGGGGCCCAAAATCAGCAGTCAGCTCCCCTGGATTTTGGGCTTGAAGCCTTTTACACATAATTCCTAGTAAATTACTGGAATAACCTTTCAAGCATTGCTAGTGATATTCCCTATTCACACATGTAGCTACATTTAGGAACTTGCACCTTTTTTTTAACATAACATGGCGATGCTGGAATAGATAGATGGTAATGCAGCACTTACTGTATAGATGCCAACTGTTGTAAAATTCAACAGAAGAAAAAATCCAAACTCACATCAAACATTCAAACTCTGCAGTCCCGATTAAATATGAATCATGATTATGTTCCTGCATTGCCTATTTCTCGCCTCATATGTTTCCAGAAACATATTTCATTGTTATGTTTTAGCTGTAATGATTCACCGTTTGTGACCAAGATTTTATTAGAGCCGTCTCGCACCATCTGACTTTCACAATAAACGTACACAATTGTTTTTTGTCTCATAGTCTAAAGGCGCCTTTAGCAACTAGTTTCTCATTTTACACATCCAGCTGTTGATCATTTTGTGTTGTGTGTTTGTGTGTGTGTGCTCGTGCAGCCCTCAAGAAACCCCGTCCGTGCTCAGGACCTGAAGATCCTCTGTGCTGAGAGCGAGCAGATACGGACTTGTTGGACATCCGCGTTCAGATTGTTCAAGGTTTTACAATAAAATCATTTTTCTTTCTAATACACTATATAACAATACTTTGATTACTACGTGTCTATTGCAGCCCTAACATCTTCTCTAAAAGTAAACTGAATTTCTAGGGCTGCAATGAATGCTTATCGGTCTGTTAATTACTTTCTCAATTGGTCAATTAATCATTAGTCGACTATTAAATGTTTAAAAGATGTTTAAAGATGGCATTCACAGTGTCTCAGGGGCCACAGTGATGTCTTCAAATTGCTTCTTTATGTCTAAAATGTTAAGATTATCAATTAACTGTCATATATGTAAATGAAACACAGCAAATCTTAACATTAGAGAAGCTGGAAACATCAAATATTGGGCACTTTTGCTTAAAACATTTTCTGATGTTCGACTAATCTATTAATTCGTGCAGCTCTAAAGTTGATTTTATAACCTGTGAATAATATATTGTGTGTTTTTTTATTTTTTATTATGTGCCGTCAGTATGGGAAACAGCTTCAGTGTAACTACCAGCTATCCAAGTCAGCTCCACGAAGCCTGGAAGGATCAAACCTCCCAGATAACAAAGTGAGCTCATCAAACATGACATGAATCATTTCTGAAGCATCTGACATGTATGCACTTATACATGATGTGTGTGTTGGTGTGTGTGTGTGCAGTCAAAGTCGGAGGACAGCTTGGTTGCCATGGACTTCTCGGGGAAGGCTGGAGGACGGGTCATCCAGAACCCAACGGAGGCTCAGAGCGCAGAGAGGGAGGAGGGCCAAGCCTGGAGGGTGAGGATGAGGGGAGGGGAGGGCATGGCTGGCTGAGGATCTGCCAGGAAGAGAAGAAGGAGAGAGCAATAAAAAGAGAGATAAAGAGCGACAGAGGCAGTAACGATAATCAAGCGTAGCCAGAGTTTTGTCTAGCCAAGCTCACAGAGGTCTGTTACACAAGCAGAGAGAGGAGGAGGAGTGTGGAGGACAGGATGGATATGATATGTTTTAACTCCGAGAAGAATTGCTGTTTTTTTGTTATTTTTCTAGTTTTGGTCATAAAAGCTGAGATTTGGGAATACAGCAACATTATTAAAAAAGTCAGAAAGGCAGAAAAAAAGTGGATTTTGACCATTTGTCTTAAATTTTCTCTCTCAGACAAGTTCACACCTTGAAGTTTGTTTACAACCTGTCTGGTCATCTGACTGCTTGTATTTCCATGATATCAGCATTTAACCTGATATGCTACTAGCTAATTTTATCTTATGACAAATACTATTTATCGTAACAGTGTATACTTACTTTGTCTGATAAGTAACAAACATTTGCAGCACAGTTTTTTTTTCTTTCATAAGGAATTGTATTATTGCTAACAGGAAATGTAGCAAAATAGCTGTAATATAATGTAGTGATGTTAAAGAAAACCCCCAAAAATGTTCCTTATCTGTATCTTTTTGTTCCTCTTCACTGCAGAGGAGAGAAGCCCTGAGGTGCAGTCTGCCCAACCTGAACTCTGCTGCACGACCTCCCTGTAAGTCCACATGAGAGCAGATCAGGTCCTGATACTTGATGGTTTCTCAACTCGCTCATGCTCCTTGTTGTTCTGTGTTTTATTTCTAGCGATCCACAAGATCCAGCCGTGGTTTCATGGCGGCGTGTCGAGAAAAGAAGCACAGAGACTGATAGAGAAGCAGGGGCTGGTAGACGGGTGAGTGGAGGAACTTCAGTCAAAGCTCCCAGCAGGCCAGAATCCACAAGAAATTATGACCATATTAGACAATGCCGCACCTCATTATTTATGTTCAGAGCCGATGCAAGAAGTCATGTGTCTTTTGTAAAGTGAGGCGGAAAGTAAAGGTGTGGAAGTCAGGGTGATGAATGGGCGTGCGGCACATCTCGTCTTACTCATTACTCATTCAGGAGAGTAAAGTTTGCCTCTTGTCACAGACAGCAAATGAGTCTAAGTTTAAATGTTTTAGGTAGCCAACACTGACTTAACCTTCACCATAGTTTATTTGCCATAAGCTCATAACCTTTTCCGAACCTTACCCATACAGGTAACGTTCCCAAACCTTTAATATTCCTTGATAATTTATTGCTGGAGAGTTCATTATACAACAATAATAACTCTGACCATTACAGTATGTTTCCATGACATGTTAGGCAAATGATATATGTGTGTTTCTCAGCTGAGGTGACATTTACTTTAGTGTTGTGTGTGTGTGTGTGTTTGTGTTTGTAGGATGTTCCTCATTCGTGAGAGCCAGCAGCACGCACAGTGCTTTGTCCTCTCACTGTGTTATAAGCTGAAGACCAAACACTACCTGGTTATCCCTGTGAGTTCCCCTCATTGTCTCATGAACAGTTTTCATACTTAAATCATTTCATACAGCCTCACTTCTTCTAACCTAACTACGACTGTTCTTGTGTTTGCAGTGTGAGGATGGCGGCAGGAAGTACTACACCATGGACGATGGCTTGACTCTCTTCATAGACCTCCTGCAGCTGGTGGAGTTCCACCAAATCAACAAGGGCATCCTTCCCGTCTGCCTCAAACACCCCTGCGTCTGTGTCGCACTATGAATCCGTTGTTCACTTCACACATAGCCTGTCTGACCTCTGCCCACGTTGGCCCACGATACCTTAACATAACCTCTCCTCCTGGCCCAGGATCAGTCATTAAGACCCTTCATTCAAGTCTAAAGTGTGAGCCCCAATCTAAGTCATCAGATTGCGTCGATATCTGTTCAGCACTGTTGATAACAACCGTGCTACGTGCCAGTGCAGTGCAAAGGTATGTAGTCCATGTGATAATGTTTTCAGGCTTGTTACACGTGGACTCATGGGAAGCGTTAGCCAGACATAAAGCACATTGTCTGATCACCTCAGCCTCTCCTCCTCTCTTTAGCATTTTTAATTATACTCCACTACATGTGTGGCTCCAGACAGTGGTTGGTTTTTTATTTTTAATTAATGAGCTGCTGTCTCCGTGGAGGCGGCTTAATTAGCCGTGTTGGACAGACTTTTAGCGCTTCGGGGATCTTTGGAGAAAGAGCAACTGTTAAAGTGTAGATTCAGACACATGCAGCTGTGATGGCTGGCAGGTTCAGGATGAGCACAGGGAAACGTTTGACTGTGGTTGCACCAGATGTCAGTGAAGAGGTGATCGATTGTGGCCACCAGAGGGCACTATGCAGCCATCAACCCTCAAGAGAGGAATTTAGATGTTTTAATAGCAGTGTCATGTAAGAAATGAACACATGCAGTTTTGATATTAATACTGAAGAGAAATATGATGATGTAATCATGGAAATACCCCAGATTGCAATAATGTAGCATGTAAATTCTTATTCTTCTGTCTTTGTTGTATTTTGTACATGAACTTCTTATTTGTGCCGTAATCTCACGTTATATTTTAATGACAACCTTTATTAGTATAACCGTAAGCACTCTTCCAATGCTATATTTGCACAGTTATGGTGAAGGGAAACTGCATTGTCTTGTGTGTTAAGAGCTTATCACAAAAAGGGCTGTGACTAACGATTATCATTCCTATATTTTATTGTTCGGTTTGTCAGAAAATTGTGATAAATGCACCGCACAACTTCTTAAAGCCAAAGAAGATGCCTTTAAATTGTTTGTTTTTTTCAACCTACAATAAAAAAAGTCCAAAGATATTTGATTTGTTATCACCTACGACAGAGAAAAGCTGCAAATCCTCACAGTTGAAATACTGGAACCATGTGATGTTCAACTTTTATACTAAAGAATGGGCTTACCAGTATATGATTAATCAATTCAATGTATTAGTTGATCAGCTAATCTACAAAGTGACTAATCGTTGAGTGTTCATTCTCGACCTGGGAAACCGTTCATAAAGAAAACTCAAGGTCCACTAAATAAGAGAACTCACTCTTCTAATATGCAGTTAAAGCAAATGGAAAAAAAGCCAGTAAGTGAACGTTGAGTTGTGACTTTATTTGAACATGTTTTCTTTTACCTTAAATATTTTGCACTTCCTGTTTATGTTTTGTTTTTAGGATCCTCTGATAAAATGTCGGCGTACTGAATATCCAAATATTGTCATTAATCATTCAGTCCAACAGGCCAGTTTTCTACTCACCTATGGAAACAAAACCAGGTTTCAAGTACTGTAGCTGTGTATCACCATTGCTGAATGTGTCAAAAAGTTTTTGTACAAATACATTCAAATGTGTGAATGTGGAAAAACATTTTCATCAAATGAATTTTAAATATTTGAATGTGTAAAA
Organism: Scomber japonicus; assembly: GCF_027409825.1. Lineage (NCBI taxonomy): Eukaryota > Metazoa > Chordata > Actinopteri > Scombriformes > Scombridae > Scomber > Scomber japonicus. Next base: position 7,361,369 of record NC_070597.1, on the reverse strand, counting down.
AAACATCTGAACAAAGCTGATTTGAACTATTTAACATCATATTTTACTAGCTGATGATCATGTTTGTATAATATGTAAAATAACTGCTGTCACACAGTGATGGACAGTTGAGCACATGTACTCCAGTAGTATACCTCACTACAATATTAAGATGCTTGAGTATTTCCATTGTATATTACTTCCTTTTCTTAGATAAACTGTGTACTTTTTCTACACTACATTGATTTGACAGTTGGCCACTTTCAGATTTTCTATTAAAAATGTGATAAGCTTATAAATGATTTCCAATGTTTCTCAAAAAGTCCAAAAACAGAGTACACATGTATGCAACAAGACTTTTTTTCTTTTTTTTCTCTCCCATTAAAAATCTCATGATCCCTCAGATTTATCTTAGGACCCTTTAAGGGCACTGACCCCTATGTTGGGAACCATTTAACCACCAAACTGCGTGTAAAGTAATTTAAATGCTCCAGCAGCTATCAGTCCAATAATTGTGTGTAGTAAAACATGACAGGGTCTATTTGAGTTTTACTTTTAATTCTTTAAGTACATTCTGGTGATAATGCATGTCTAATTTTACTGAAGCAGTATCTTTGCAGTACTTTCACTTGTTATGAAGTTTTTTTTTAGGTGGGATTGGCACTTTTACTTGAATACATAATCTGAATACTGCTGTACGATAAATGCAGTGCAAGAAGTTTACAGCAGAATAAAATGCAAATGCTCAGATAAAGTACGAGTACCTCAAAGTACCTCAAAACTGTACTTGAGCTTTGCCTCATTGAAACTGAATATGCAATGAAATTATTTAAAAACCTTTATCAGCCTCAAACTAGACCAGTTGGGGGAAAAAAAAGAAAAAGAAAAGAGACCTGGATTGAGTCCTGATGAAACCATTGGTGGAGCAACATAAAAGGCTGCCGCAAGGTTATTGTGGAGTTCCTGGCAGCCGGCACAGATCACAGATCCTCTGCTGGATGGCTCCGAGCTCTGCAATGTGCCTTCAGAAGCTAAAGAGCTGATTTCTGCCCTGACCCACTCTGTCTGCTTGTGTGTGTGTGTGTGTGTGGTTAAATACCAGTGTGCTCTGCTAACCCTTCCTCTCCACTGCAGCCCTTCGGAGGGGTTGCTATGGTTACAAATTTTTCCTCTGTTGGCCTAGATGGGCAGGTAAATTAGGGGTAAAAAAGACAGAGCAGAGACGGGTCAGGAAGGCTTCAAAGAGATCTCGTATACGTATGGCACAATTAGGGATGTGTGATCACTGATTTCATTTTTTAGGGTGTGCGGAAGCGGAAAGAATGGCCTATACAAATATGACCCTCCTCTGTTAAAATGTGATAAAAATTCAACCCGTCTTTAAAAAGACAGGGCAGAGTGGGTTTTATTAATCTCTGAGGGCGTTTTTCATGAGGTAAGCTGCAGTTTTTAACAAAGTAGACCTATTTAAAATAAAAGTAGAATACCATTTTGTAGATCATGTGTCATGTCCCCAGTAATATTTCAATTATCACTCAATTTATTGATTTATTTTAACATATAGTGTCTCCACACCTATTACATCCAACTCTGGCATACAAAGATACTATAATACCCAGAGCAAAGTAAAGAAAGTATTTCTGGGAATTTGGTGAGATTTAATGATATAAATAGATATTTTATAGAGATATTCTTTAGACTAAATGACAAAAAGGCAAAATAATATAAAAGTGATTTTGTGTTCTTCAACATAATTGCACACAGCTTTGAAACATTTGACTATAATTTAAGATGACATCAGTATAAAATATAATTGAGCTTTAAATTGGGATTGTTATGTGTGGTTTGTGGCTATAAATAAGTCAATATCTTATTCCACTGCTCTTTAAACAATCCCAGACTTAACTTCTTTGTATATGTTACATTATTCTCCAAATAAATTCTACATTTGCAAGATGAGATGCTTCAAATAAGGCCTAGGACGTGGGTTACATATTGAATAGTCATTTAGAATAATTTTGTATTGTTAATATACATTTGATTTAAAACAAACAACTAGTACTATTGTTGTTTCCTACCATTTAAAAAATGTACATTCGTTATTTTTTATTTTCACTTATTATCAATATTATAGCATAATTTCTACAGGATGCAATTCTTATTATAACCTATTTGTTTGCACTGTAATTGTTCCATATTTTAAATGTCAAATTCCTCTAAACTTTATTCACTTGTCAATTTAAGCACCACCCGGCTACACGTTCAAGTGACACAAATCCAACACCCCCATCACCACCATAACGACGGGCAGTTGGGTGGTGGAAACCGTGTTTGTAGCTTCAATGTTGCTCAGTTTAGTAGGCAGTAAAGTGGCGCTTAAACGCAGAGAGAAATTGGCGCGAAAAGTTCCCAAAGTTGTTTGTTTTGCGGTTTTTGCGTCATTGTCTGGAAGGAGCCAGAAGATGAGAGCTAACAACAGGATCCAACAGCGTAAGGTAACGTATGTGTGATCGTTGTTGGTCATTTTGGCTTGTTAATTGTTTAATTGTGGACAAGGGCGTCAGTTTGGTTTTAGAAGTGGTGGGGACAAAAAACGTAACACCCCCCCCCCCCCCTCCTTTCCGTTTTTGTTGTTTAAAAAAAAAAACTTGTTATATCCACAATGAGTCTTGAATTAGTGCAGCGGTTCCAAAACTGTTGCCCCACGACCACCCACCATCCCACACAAAAGTAACGCATTCTATTGATGTAGCTATTCCAGCGTCATGTTTAATAAGCTGCCCTTTTTTTGATGAACACCTACACAGTTTATAAGTGATATCCTTTAATTTCATGTTTCCATATCGTTATGATCCGATTCGAAATTATGTATTTATTCATGAATTAATTACAAAAGATTTAAAAAGTTAATTTTAACACCTGTCCGCCATAGCCCTTTTCATCTCACGTACCTACCCCCTAGAAGCAGCTCGCGTACCACCGGGAGTACGCGTAGGCCTACCACAGTTTGGGAATCCCTGCTCTACAGTGTATTGTCAGGTGTTGAAAATTGTATTCGAACAATAAAAGTTGAAAACCACAGATTGTGTTTTGGCTTGTTTTGCAAAACGGCGTTGGAAACACCAGTGTATTGGCTCGGGATATGTAATACTAATACACATAGGACAAAGAACAGTGTTGGCAATTTAACACTTCTCTTGACATCAACAAAGTTTACCAGACAAACAATGCCAGACTGTAAAGGGGGTACGAAATGAAACGAGGTACTGAGCATCAGCCTTCTGAGAGCCAGGGCTGCTGGCAGCTTATGTTATACTGCATTAAAAAAAACAGAAGAAAAAAGCACCCAGACGAGAATTGCATCTGTCAAATCCTGACCACCAGTAAACACTTGCGAAGGACCAATGTAGACTTCACTCGTTACATCATAAGCAAATTGCGCGCAAATAAAATCCTACAGTTTAGGATAATCACATAGGTTATGCGAGAACATATTGATAGGCCTACCAGGCTTCAAGTCTAACGTCACATATCTCAATCAGACAAAACAACTATAACCACATTGGTATAGCAATCCCACTGTGTGTAGCTTGTTAGCTGACCACCAGCCAGAATCAGATCACAATCGTAGCTTAGGACCATGGGTTACCTTTGGCCAGGTCATCACGAGCAAACAAAACCAGCAGCAAAATTACGTAAACCAATTTCTTACCTTATGTGGCAGTCCACATGCAGGCTAGATGATGTATCCATATCGTTATCCAGGGTCACAAGCATGCTTTTTACAGGAAGCAAAAGGACCGGCTATTTTCTGAATAAAAATGTCAATTTTGTCTGTTTGTCTTGAAAATGATTTAAGCCACTTCTCCATTATAACGCCGTGTACAGACAGCACACGTTTACCCTCCTCCCCCTCCCCCTTGCTATGACGTTAAATATTTCTTATTTCATAAATTTTACAAACAAAAATAAAGGCAAGTCGCAAAGCTATTTAACTGATCCATAATGTCCAAAAGAAAAGCCGGAACGGATATCAGATCCTTTTTCAGGAAGCAAAAATGCGCTGTAAGTGCAGAGAAACCTACAAATTACCTTGTTTTACGATGTTTGATATTAACTCCGTAACTGCTAGTTCTCATCTATCGCTAACGTTAACGGTTAGCTAGCAGTAACACTGCAGTTAGCTACATACCGGCTTTAGCTTTGGCTACTACAAATTTCTGTATTCCACTTTTATTGGTTGAGTGGAATACCTTTTGTACAGTAGTAGCGATGGTTTCTAGTGTTCCATATACATCTCAAGTTAATTCCACGATATAGCGTTAGCCTTTGCTAGTACTAGAAGTCATAAAAGCTAGGCTAGGAAAGCTGTCAATTTACAACGTCATGTTTCTACAGTGGCTCACAGTCGGCAAATCAAAAGACTAGATACCAAATTGCGTTTTTCACATGTTTGCAACCTGCGGATTTACCACTAGATGTCCCTATATTATCATCAATACTGTACATAAAAAAAACACAGAATTTACCCTAAATCTATGCAAAAACAAGTACAATTAACCCCAAATCTATGCAAAAACGTTAAATAAAAACCAAACACAAGTGCTAATAAATGTTTATTTTATTTATGAACCATCCCTCATCAGGAAAAGGAGCCAAGTGCAACAGAGCAAAACAAAGAAAGACAAAACAAAGAAGTGCAGGGACCGGGAGCTGTGGAGGTGAGGGTCACATAAGGAAAACTTGAACATTCAGAAACTATAACATGAAACATTACTAACAAAGTTCAACATTTTTCATAAGGAACAGGAACTGAGTGGAACAGAACTAAACACAGAAGCACAGGAACAGGGGGTTGAGAATGTAGAGGTTCAAGTTCAGCAGGTGAGGTTTCTAAAAAAAAAAAAAAGATGCTATAGCACAATTTAAAACATACACTACAGACAATTATAGTGAAGTGGCCAGGGCTACAACTACAAATAAAAACATAAAAATAGTAAGTTGTAGATGTAAAATCAATGGCAATAATGAACAATTTAAAACAAAAAAATATATATTTCAGAGAACTATTTACAGAAATACTACCAAATTATCATGCATGTCACTGACTACATTACAGGAGGAGGTGCCTCACCAGGAGGGACAACAGGATAACCCTTCCCAAAGAGAGGAAGAGCTCAATACCCCTGAGGATATTTTAGTTTCCCCATACCAACCAGCTGCACAGCTAATCGAGCCACAAACTCTGCCCAACCGCACTCTCCGATTCCAGGAGAGCTGGTTCAAAGACTACCCCTGGCTACATTACAGTCCTGCAATTAAGGGAGTTGTGTGTTTCTACTGTGTAAATGCATTTAAACATAATGTATCAACAATGGCCAGAAATGCAGAACAAACCTTCATTTCCTTGGGGTTCAGGAACTGGAAGAAGGGTAGGGAGGGGTTCGAAAAGCACACCAACAGTAAGGCACACATTGTTGCTGTAAACACACACACACATACACACAACTCAGTCAGGATGCAACTTTGCAGCATCTCAGAAAGTTCACAAGAGGCAGCCAGGTCAGCACTGGTACAGATTGTGAGTTCAGTTAGGTACCTTGCTAGACAGGGATTAGCTCTCAGAGGCCATGACAATGACGAGGGAAACTTCAAGCAGCATCTGGAGGAGAAGGCTGAGAGTGACCCGAATCTGGCAAGCTGGTTGCTGAGAAACCATGCCTACACAAGTCCTGAGTGTCAGAATGAGATACTGCAGTTAATGAGCAACACCATTATCAGACAAATAGCTGAAAACATCCATTCTTTACCTGTACTGCAGTACTCCTTGATAATGGATGGAACACAGGATATATCTGGCACGGAACAGATTTCAATTTGCCTGCGGTATGTGGATGCTGACCTTGAGCCAAGGGAGGACTTTGTTGGTCTGTACGAGGCCTCGTCAACGACCGGTGAGCACCTTTTTAGAATTGCCTCTGATGTGCTGCTCCGTCTAAACCTGCCGTTCTCTGGTCTTCGTGGGCAGACCTACGATGGCGCAGCCAACATGTCGGGGCAATTGTCAGGGACACAAGCTCTGATCCGCCAACAGCAACCATTGGCCAACTTTGTCCACTGTGGCCCACACTGTGTAAACCTTGTCACACAGGCTACATGCACATCCACACCGGTGATAAGGGATGCCCTGCATTGGATCCATGAGCTGGGATGCTTATTTTCCCAGTCTGGAAAATGCAAGACCATTTTCAAAAACATTGCCATGTCCAGCACAGGCTCCTTCACCTCCATCAAGCCTCTATGTGCCACCAGATGGACTGTGCGCGCACCAGCCATCAGAGCAGTCCTCAGCCAATACAATGCCATCTTGAGTGCGCTGGAGGAGATGGCCTCTGCAAAGGTCACTGACAACACTCCCTCTCGAGCTAATGGTGTTCTTCAGAGGCTGGAAAAGGGAAACACTGTTCTTGGCCTTCTCCTGGGTCAAGAACTTATCACAAGGTTGGAGGGGCTGAACTTAAGTTTGCAGGCCAGAGGGAAGACCATCAGTGGAATGCTCAAAGCCGTTGACTATGTTAGGCAGGGCTTTCTGTCTTTGAGGACCGATGCTGCATTCATGGCCATCTATGACAAAGCTGTGGATTTTGCCGCAAACTTGGACCTCCAGCAAATACAGCCACCTCATGTCCGAATGCCATCCAGTAGATATGGTGGTCCTGCCAAGCACCATACTCCTGCCACACCAGAGGAGTATTTCCGGGTCCAGTTTTTCAGTGCCATTGACATGGCGACCACCCAACTTCATGACCGTTTCGATCAGGTCAGCCTGGGAAATCTGGTCAAGCTGGAGGAGCTCCTGCTTACAGGAAACAATATGGTGGCGAGCTTGTACCCAGAACTGGACCTACAGGCACTTCAAATTCAACTGGCCATGTTTAAAGCCAATCACACCTACACTTCATGCAAAGAAGCTGTCCAAATTCTCCAAGGCATGCCACCAGAGGTTAGAGGGCTCTTCTCACAGGTGGAGACTCTGGTGAGACTGCTACTTGTGGTCCCGGTTTCATCCTGTGAGGCTGAAAGGAGCTTCAGTGCTCTGCGACGGCTGAAGACTTGGCTGAGGGCAACAATGACCCAGTTGAGGCTCAACAGCACTGCAGCCTGCCACATCCACAGGGATAGACTGAAGGCCTTGGACAAAAAAGAAATAGCGACAGCTTTCATTGGCACATCTGAAAGGCGGGTGCATGTTTTTGGCCACTTTTAGCTCTCCATCCAACCTAGAGAGAAAAACACACACACACACACACACACACACACACACACACACACACACACACACACACTTAATATAGGCCCAAGTTCAGTTCTGGCACATTCTTAATTTTGGTTCACAATACTTTTGGTAATGTTTAACAGTAGGCTAATTAAACATTTCAGTGTGGTTCAGAATCATTAATAAATAATCCATTTCAACTAATATATATATATATATATATATATATATATATATATATATATATACATGAATGTTTTCCTAATTCTATCCAATTAATAAAATCGTTAACTGACCCGTCTTTGGTCATAAGTAAACAAGAGTCATTCACTTTGTTCTGTTTTAAATAGACCCTTCAGCCATCCAGCTGGTGTCAATACACACAACGGTCAAAAGGCTGTAGCCTCGCCCTACTACTCCAGAGAGGAAAAAACAGAGTATTCTATGATCTTTAGCAACACCCTGAGTTCTAGCAGACATAAGGTCGACAACATGCAAGGAAAACAATAAACAAAAATATCGGTCGGTGACTTTACCGTTGGCTTGTTTCAGCCTATTGTGTAAGGCTACAATAGGCTCCCTCCCAATTAATTAAACTGTAACCGCAAACAGTTTGGCTACAACGTGGTCTTGCCTAGCTAGCCTTTGCTCTGAGGAAACATTGTTACACAAACTGATAGCAGCTAATATGATTCACGTTCGCTGACTCCAAATTAGTCAACTGTAGCCTAACCGGCGTCGCAAACAATTTGGCTACAACGTGGTCTTGCCTAGCTTGCCTTTGCTCTGAGGAAACATTGTTACACAAACTAATAACAGCTAATATTATTCACTTTCGCTCACTCCAAATGAGATAACTGTAACCACAAACAATTTGGCTACAACGTGGTCTTGCCTAGCTTGCCTTTGCTCTGAGGAAACATTGTTACAAACAAACTGTTAGGAATAATTACCTTGTACATTTTTGAGGAGTCGACTTTCTTGTCGTCTTCAATGCTGCTGCGAAGTGGGTGGAAAGTGTCTGTAAAACAACTAGCTGCTAGGCATTAGGCTGCCGTCCAGGTACTGATGATCACAATCCCCTCCCACTCATTTGCTCCACACACAGCCAGGCAGGTGTGCATGCAGTGAGGATGTCATAGTGCGCGCCTATCGCATGATTTAGACTCGACGATTTCGGTTGAGTATGTGGGGATTTTTTTTCGGTCGCAATTGGTTTGCACATTTTAAAAGTGGTGGGGACAAAATTCAAATTATAAATAGTGGTGGGGACATATCCCCCCCGTCCCCCCCGTAATCTACGCGTATGATTGTGGATATGTGCTTCTCTCTCCTTAAATTTAGAGATGCTACTCAGGCCATAAGTTGCTTGAACTAGCCATAGACACTCATCTAATGAGATTTTAATGTTAGATGTTTTATTACAGAGCAAGTGGGAAGCTCTAGGTCTGAAAAGTGAAGCTTATGCAAAAGTGGCTTAACTCTGCATTCTCGCTAATGGCCAGCAGGGGGCTCCACAAAGAAATCAGATTGTATAGAAGTCTATGAGGGAATGACCCTACTTCTCAACTGATTTATTACCTTAGTAAACATTTTACTAATGAGTTTATTGTCTCAGTCGCTCATTTTGTAAATTAAGGTCCCTTTCTAGGGTAAAATAATTGGCTTTAGGGCAGGGCTATGCTCTAAATATGATTACTTCTCACCGCTTCTGGCTCCAAAAACAAAGATACCAATGGTGAAAATGCCAAACTTGCTTCAAAACAGTAACCAACCAGTAAGCAATGGGAGATGTCATAGAGGCTACGTCCATTATTTGTAAGTGCAAAATAGTCCTACACTCAATAGTACATCATTTCACAGAGTTATTTATGGGTGGAAATTAATTATATTATTCCCCTTTTTCCTGGTGACCCCCCACTTTAAGAAGCACTGCTTTCTAGAGTTGTAACGACTTTCTATACACATGTTTGGACTTTTGACTTTCACAGTAAGTCATGTAATACTGTCTGTGGGGAAAAAAGGAATGTGGCTTTTACTTTTGGAGCCAGGAGTGACCAAAATACTTTTTTACTGTACTTTAATGAGCATTCTTCACTTCTTTTTCATCAGCTGACATTTTATAGACCAATCAATTAATCATCATGGAAGAATCCTCTTAATCAATATGAGTGAATATGAATAGTTGTAGCCCTGTTTACAGTATACTTGGACTGAAACTAATGGTTATTCTCCCTATTCGTTAATTTTGAATACGTTTTCCATTATATGATTTGTTGTTGAGTAGAGCTGCAGCTATTAGTCAATTAATTGATTAGTTGCTAATTAATTAATTAATCAGTCACTAATTTGTTAATCAATTTTTATCTAATTTTAATCAATTTTTTTACTAAGAATTTTCAAATTCTCTGATTCTTCTTAAATGTGAATATTTTAAACATATATTTTATATGTTTTCTTTAGTCGTTTTATGATAATAACCTGAATATCTTTGGGTTGTGAACTGTTGGTTAACAAATAATGAAAATAATCATTAGTTGCAGTGCTTGATCAGAACTCAAACACCAAATATTTAATTGCATTAAAAAAGAGACATCAGTTATCATTTGTTGCTGATTGGTTTTTCTGGTCAGTGGGCTAATTGATTAACTAACAGCTTCAGTTTTAATTCTGTAGGTTTTGTATGTTGATGCATAATCTGCCAACAAGTTCTGTTCGTCTCCTGTCGTACAAAACGGTGAAGGGATCTCAATATTTCATTTTCTGCAACCGTCTTTGTTCGAATAAGAGAGAGAAGAGTCACAGTTTGTGTGATGGCTCAGCTCCTGCAGCTATTTGCTTCATTTATGCAGCAGCTGCAGTCTGAAAGGCGGTGAGAGGTAAATCCAAACTAGCTCCTCGTGATGAATAGACTTCTTCTACAGCAGGGTTTCTCAATCTTTTGTAACTGAGGGCCTACTTCTGATTGTTAAAAAAATTCCCAAGGACCACATTCCCAAATAAATGAGAAAGAAAACATGACAGTAAAAGGAGAGAAATAATAAACTGGGTTGTAAATGTGTGTTATGCCGCCGTCAGCTGTAATGACCAGAATAAACACTCGGCTAACCCTCTCACTGGGACTCGCTTCTGGGGGGAAAAATGAGATCAAGTCGGTTGAGAGGCTGACACGCACAGCAGCATTCAAAGCCGCTTTCGGTTTGTTCCTCGCCTTTTTGACTCTGTGACAGTCACAATGGGGGGAAAAGCCTGACTCTCATAAATAGGTGGCGATGAAAGGCAACAGAAATTGATCGTCCGTTTTTGACAGAGAGGGATATTGACTGGCAGCCAAGCCTCCCGTATGAAGCAAGGTCAACTTGTGTGAGCCCAAGCTTCGGGCTGCTGCCTGCTGAGAGGTCCATCAGCTCATTTTCCAACACAGCGGATAGAGCCATGTCATCTGAAGCAGGATCCACAGAGAAAGAGCCCAAAATCTAAAGGTTTCCATGTTGTAGGTCCTCTGGGAAGGTCTAAAAACTTTCATGATAACTGAGTTAAATGTTGGGTTATACCACTGGATATGAGTGAATACTGAAAACAGGTCAAATCGTCCCTTTTCAAGGTAAAGAAACATGGAGCTCGGGTCAATTTTGACCCAGGAAGAACAGGTGCTGACTCCAAAATGAGGCATACTTTCATTTAATTGATACCTATTGACCATAATATCACAAAATATGTGTAAAACCAATGGTAATAAGTAGGAATGACATTGGCTGAAAGGGTCCAACACAGAATTGGGTGTTGCATGGTGGACAGGAAGACAACAGGAAGTTAAATGGAGACTCACAATTGTCCATAAATGCAGATAGGTTCATCTTAACCCTGTATCAGTGTCTCCTTGTCTTTCAGCGCCCCCCTGTGACCTTTTAATAAGCAGGTATAGAGAATAGAGAACACATTTGACATTAATTTATAGATGTTTTAATAGTATTAAACTGCTTCAAGTAGATAATGAAGGGAGAAAAGTTTCCAAATATCTATACATGCAGTTTTGAGTTCAAGTATGCATTCGTGTGTCACCAACAAGCGAGGTTTGGACACATAATTAGAGTAAGTTTGTCCCACAGAGCTGCAAATGATTAACAATTAATAAATTATTAAATAACTGCCAACTATGAAAGTAATTGCAGACTATCTTTATAGTCATAATTCTCTGATTTTCTGGTTTCTTTAGACCACTGTGATAGTAAAGTCAGTATATTTGGGTTTTGGATTGTTGTGGACAAAACAAGACATTTAAAAACGTCACCTGGGGCTTTGGGAAACAATGATTGTCATATTTTTTTTACCAATTTCTGACATTTTGCTGACGAAAAACCGAATCGATTAATTGAGAAAATATTTGACACATTAATTAATAATAAAAATAACAGTAAAATAAAGTTTTACACAGTGTAAGTATATTTGGGTTGTGGACAAAAGGAGACGTTTAAAGTCAACCTGGGCTTAGGGAAACCAATTTACCATTTTACAGACCAAATAACTGATTGATTAGTCAAGAAAATATTTGACACATTGATTTATAAAAAATAATAGCAAAATAAATTTGCAGTCTGGTTCACACAGTGTCGCACAGCAAAACAAAAAATCTATAAAATATTTGGTTCTTGGCGAGCTAACGGCTAACATGGTAGCCATCCACTAACATGCTGACGCTAATCAGTCAAGACAGCTCCCAGAATTTCTTTCTCTTTTCTTTGAACTGTGCCGTTCTCAGGATTGTGTATCATTTGATTTAATAAAACTTAATTGAAGAGGGGGGAAAAAAGCTCTTTAATGCCATCAGGTCAATAGGTTCACACTGCCATCGACTTGTGTCTCATAACTGTCTGAAAACCATGCGGAGCCGCTTATACTCCTGACAGAGGAGGTTAAATAGAAACGGATGGTGACACAGAGATAATGAATGATGATGGCGTCTCTCATCTTGGACCCTCTGGCGCTCTGTTTCTCTAAAGGTCAGCTCTGTCACAACCACCTGCATGTAATAGTTTAACAAATTTGACCTAAAAATTTGCAAATGTGTCCCTGTGAGCACCTTGTATGCTGCCTCGCCAACTTTAGATCAAAGAAGACGAAGAAAAATTAGCTTTTAAATGATACATAAAAATCTCTGAATTTCTCTTTTTATGTGGGTCACAGGATTATTAAGATATCATGAAAGGTAAAAACATGAATAGGAATAATAAACATGGAGACAGGAAGCAGTGAATAAACAAACAATTTTCATTGGCAGCCTCATGATGGGGAGAAATTCTGTCTCTGCAATCAGGATCATCTTCAACACACTTCAAGTCTCTAAGTCAGAGACTTTTAGCAATTACTGGAAATAAGAGCTGCACGTAATGCATATTTTCATTATCAATTAATCTGCTGATTATTTTCTTGATTCTGTTCTGATACTTAAAATGGAAAAAATATCGATCTTGAATGAGTTATTTTCAAAACAGTTGCTGATTAATTTTCTCTTGATCAGCTGATTGACTCATTGTTACAGCTCTACATGCAATGAATCTGCAAGAGACATCTGTTACCTTTTTAATATTCCTTAATTCTTCTTCTTCTTCTTCTTGGAGTAGTTCTTCTTCTTCTTCTTCTTCTTGGAGTAGTTCTTTTTCTTTTTCTTCTTTTTCTTGGAGTAGTTCTTTTCTCCTCCCCCTCCTTCTTCTTCTTCTTCTTGGAGTAGTTCTTTTTCTTCTTCTTCTTCTTCATCTTCTTCTTCTTGGAGTAGTTCTTTTTCTTCTTCTTCTTCTTCTTCTTCTTCTTGGAGTAGTTCTTTTTCTACTTCTTCTTCTTCTTCTTCTTCTTCTTGGAGTAGTTCTTTTTCTTCTTGTTTCTGCAATCAGAGAATTAAATTTCTTCTCATTTAAAAATGACTCTAGTGATAAATTGATTATCCAAATAGGTGGCAATCATTCAACAGTTGTCAGCTAATGAATAATCCACTAATCGTTGCAGCTCATGGAAACATCCTCATTAATACTCAGTGTAGGTAATGGGACAGATGCTAATAATGTGTTTTTGTTTTTCTAGCGGTGATTGCACAAACATTACATTACTGGGCTCTGTAGCATATAAATGCATCTTTGCTAGTTTGGGCCATAAATGTGATATTGACAATGATGGCACACTCTCAGGTGATTACTGTTGGCTTGGCTTGCCGAGCTCACACAGGAAAACTGCCATTAAGGGGAGGACAGCTGAGCAGAACACAAGGCACAAACAATAATCAGTTACCAGCAGATTACTAAATCATGTGTATGGCTTCATATTGTTGTTTTTTTTTTTTTTACCCGTGGGGGCATTTCACCAACCCATCATAAACAGTAACAGGAAAAACTTTTAACGATCCTATCAGACACGTTCATAACGACGGCAGGAAGAAATGGAAACCATTAAACATGATAAAATCACAGGAAACTCACATTTCAGCACCACACACAGGCTTTCTGTACCCACACAGGAATATCAAGCTCATTTTTCATCCTCCAGTTTATAGTCCAGGGAAGAATGCAAGAAATTGAGCGTGCTGGATTTTTGGTAGAGAAGCAATATTTCAGTTTCACCAGCGTAGCAAAACTGTGTAGATAATAATATTACTGCTGTGAGTCTTGTGGAAGGAAATCTCACAATATTGCAATGCACATATAAAACCATTAGAAACTAGCATTATTAATTTCTTTGGAAAAACAATAGTTCAGTAAAATTAACATTGATTAAATATTTTTTAAATACTGCAATGATTTAGTTGATTAGTCAATGGGCATGAATTAATCATCATTCTTTTTACCAAAATGACAAACATTACATACATAAAGACAGATATATGAAGAGGTCACCTTTCACTCTTGGTAATTATAACAGGCTTTTTCTTTTTTCTTTTTTTACTATTTTTGGACATTTTACCATAGAAGAAATGGACGTAACATCCGTGATGCCATCCATTGGTTTGTGGACTGCTGCTCGGAAGCCAATAGTTTTGAATCTAGGCAGCGCCATCTTGAAAATTTCAGGTGCATGGTGGGAAAAATAAAAACCCAGATTCTATTTATATGGGCATGCGACGGGGCCCTGGGCGGAGCGGGGAGGTTGCTATGGTTGCGAGGGCTGGATCTCGAGGACATTGGGCAATCAGCCTGTCATTCAGGACGTAGCCATGCCCCAATGCATACCCTGCTTTATCATCAAATATAAAATCAGGGAGGCCAAAATGTCCCAAATGAACATCATACTGCATTGAAGAAGGCTTTAAACTAGCGATTGAGACCATAAACACATTTTGAAAACGTTTACTGAGGTTAGAAATCTAGTGAGAAGTTGGTGAATTCTCTATTGACTTGTATTGAGACGGAAGTCCTTTTGACAACAAAACGGTCGCCCCCTGGTGGCCTTAGAATTCAGCTCTAAGTTACTTCCGCATTGGCCACATTTCAGAGGACCGGAACTCCCCACCTGCATTTTACAGACAAAATTATGAATCAGATATTGAGAAAATGTTCAGCAGATTAATAGATGATAAAAATGAGCTCTAATTATTATAATTCTAAATCACCTCTAGCTGGAACAGTATCCCTGGTTGAAAGTGTTTTTAAAGTAATGTCAGTAAGTTAGCAGAGGGCATAAATACAAAGAAGCAACATAGCAGCTTTCAGCTCTGCCACTCATTATCACTGAAGAGGCTCCTTCATTTTATTCTCCAGTCCTGATTGATCGTACAGTCGATATACGAGCTCTGCTGCAGCTCTGCACTTTCCAGCATTACTGTGACTACAAAGTGCCGGCCGCCTCTTCTTGTCTGTATCACTAAATCGCCTTTTAAACGATGTCCAGCCTGGTTTCTCAGAAATCCGTCCACTGTTTACCTGACCCACTTTTTTGGCATTATAATTCACATTCAGACAAAGATCAAAGTGTTTGTCTACCTAAATATAGTTCTGCTTTAATTAAAACCAAACCAATGACAAACAATAGGTGCATTGACTTCCACTTAACAGAAGAATCCAGGCAAACATCGTCTGAACCCAGGTCTGTGTTTTCATCTTGTCTGAAAGTGTTGATGCCCCAAAACAGACTGATATGATAATTTGAGTTTTAATGTTTTAATGACAAGGTGTGTCTCCTTGAGTGTGGCTGCGTATTGTATTTTTTTCAGCGGGAGATGAAGGCGTCTGATGCTGCGCTGTCAGAGTAATTAAACCCGTCAAGCTGTGAATTCAATTACTATGAAATATGCTGTAATTTATTTTACTTTTGATGTACTCTGCCTCGATCTACAGTATCCAACTGTCTGCGTGTGTGCGCACAGATGCTTTATCTTCATTAGACACTTATCCTGTTCAGGGTCATTTTTTCGTCCTTTTATTCCTCCTCTTTTTTCCCCCCATTAAACCCCTGCATGTCCTCCTGCCAGACTAATTGGGAGATGGAAACACTCGAGTGTATCCTCGCTCTAGTTTGGGGTCTCTTGAGTCCAGCACAAGTCCAATTTTGCAAACTTGTTGTACCCAACCTGCACCACCTGACAGCTCAAACCACCTCCACAGTCTAACCAGATGAAAAATGTGTAAATTCAACCATCCACACCCCCAAGATGTGAAATCTTTACTCCTCTTAACTGTAACTATGGTTGTAATCGCTCAGTGGAAATGGCTAAAAGGTCTGTTTTCTGTGATAGTGCCAGCTCAAATTACACTGAAATGGAACTTGAAACTTTCCAAACTATGATTCATCCACATGTCAGTATTCGTGTATGGATGGCTGCTTCTTGTCTTACTATATGGTCATTTTTGTAGCTAAATGGCTAAAGTGCCCAATTTATTCTTATTCAATTTAGTTTATTTTGGTCATTTTTAAATGTATACATCTCAAATACACATGTAAATAATCATATGTCCTTGTTTTCTTCATCTCCCTTAGAAACAGTGACAAACAGAAAAGGCATATAGGCTGAATCATTAGTTTAACACCTACTCCATTGTGCTGCTTTTTGCAATTACCAAATCTGCAATAAGTATCTCCGGCTTCTGGACTGCAGCTGACTTGACCATTATTTAGCTGGGAAAGCCAAGACAGAGTGTAATTAGACTTGTGATCAGACCGGTTGAGAAGACTACATGTGGCTAAATGTAAGTGTCTTAAATCTTATCTGGAAGTGTCTCCTTAATGGAAGACCTGTGACCTTATCTGTACCTGCAATCAAACAGGCTCAGAGCTGTCTGCTGGCATAGACAGCACAGGGTCACACAATGGCCCGGGGAAATGAATACATGGGAGAAAAATCAATGCAGCGCTCCATGCAAATTGTGGAGGCAAAAGTGCCCTCCATTGTTCACTTGCGTTTCCTCCGTGCTCAGACCAGCTAGTTGGCACACCTCTCCAAAAATTAATCAAAAGAACCGCTCGGGTCAAGTAGCACAGAAATTGAATTTTTTATTCTAATATCAGCTGCTACTTTTAGAGCTGTGTCTGCATAACGATGAACTGTGAAAACCAGACTGAATAATAGTATTGCTTGACTTGGAGAAGTATTTAAACTTAATATGACCATGTAGAGACTAGTTTCTCTCAAACTTTCTATAATATTTTCCTTAAAAATGGATAATTAGTGATCATCAGAGATCACTTACTGGCTGTTAATGGATCTCAGCTACTAAAAAATAAGGCTTAAAGTACGGGTTCATAATCTTAAACAATAGTCAGGAGCCCAATTGAACATTGAAACAGATTATGCTTTCAGTAATTATTGCTCCTGTTCATACTGACTCTCTAATTCAAACTAACTAACTATTCACTTGAGGTTTCTTTTTCTTTCATTCATTTATTCAGTCATTTTCTTATCTTTCTTATCCTCTAGAAGGTTGCAAGGGGTGCTAGAGCCAATCCCAGCTGACATATATTGTAGACAAACACTCACATTCACACCTACAGGCAATTAAGAGTGACCAATTAACAGACTGCATCAAGTTAATTACTGAATACATTATTTGCAACTCAACCTGTTTACTGTAATGTGTCTCCAATATAATTTGCTGTAACTATCAAGAGTATTTAGAACATATTGCTTATTGTTGAACTTAAAGGTGATAAAAATTGGTGTGTGTGTGTGTGTGTGTGTGTGTGTGTCTTGGGCTGAAAACCGTCCGTGATTGATTGGTGCCTCTCAATTGACCCTGCAAGATCCTCAGTCTTTGCAAAAATCTTCCAGTCTGACTAAAAACTCAGTGACTTTTGACACTTTGTGCTTTCAGATTTGATTCTTTAGAAATAGTTCTTTAAAGTCCTCCAGTGTATAGTAGGCATAAGTCCTCAGATTTGTCATATTTGTAGAGTAAAAGTTGTCAAACAGCCTTAATTTTTGTCTGTAATTTCATCATCTACCATGTTGCCCTTAAAATACTTCAAACTCCTTCTCAGATGCTTACTGACAGGTCAAAGAGCATTAAGTCAAGCTGATGGTGAATATTAAGAACACCCGCTGCTCCATCACAAGTCAAACTACTTCAAACGGTTTGTGGTGCTTTTAGACTGTACATTTTGAATTTGAACAGGTCATTACGGTTGTAATATTTAATTTTTTTCCCCCGCAATCAAACGAAAGCTTGAATAAAAAGTGACAACCTGACATTACTTACATTGAAAGTGCATTAGGAAGGAAGTATTAGAGGAGAGGAATGAGTGCAGCCAGTAAAACATCTTTCAATGTTCATTTGGGAACTAATCTTGTAAAATTTTGAACGCCTCCTTTAATCTTTTAATCAGGTTGTGTCTATACTGTAATGGGACTCCACTTTTGCCCTAAATAGACACTTAAATGGGAACCTGGAAATTGAACCATCATGTTGGGGTTCCCCTTTTTGTTATTTTTGCCCCCTAACCCTCAAGAGTCTGTTCACGTCTCTGCTGTCACCTAACATGAACTTGTGCTACTCTTTCTTGACATCTGTCACTTTTCAAGAACACTGCATCAGTCTGTTTTAAAGTCTTCTCCACTTGTCTGTTCCTCTCTGTCTGTAGGTAATCGCCGTCGCTCCCTGTGATGTATGTGGTGTTACCGCATGTGTCTGCAACACCGGCGGCACTGCGATTCATTATTCAGCTCCCCCTGGCCAGACGTAGCGAGAAAGCAGCTGCTCCTGCTGTCACCGGTCAACCAGGAATCCATGAATCTGTAATTATCCTGTCATCTCCGTCCGTCTCGCTGCCTCCTCCCTCCCCATTTTCTCCTCCTCGTACTCTGTATTTATTCCCTCTAACTTCATCTGTCTTTCTACTCTCTTGTTTCTATGCTTTGGTCTGTCATTCACTCAACCTGTCCACCTGTCACCTCTCTCAGTCTCCTGCCCTCCTACTCCTCATACTTCCACATAGTTTTATTCATCACCATCCACTCCTTCATATCCCCAACTGTTTCCCATGTTAGTGCTTCCACATCTGAAAGTATTATGAATATTTAAATTGTGTGTTTTTTGAGGTTAAATCATATGAAAAACTGATGTAAATTCAGGTAATTATACAGTAAATTTTTCTGTTTCTCTCATTCCCTTCACCTATCCCACATCCCCGTAATTACATTACCTCCCTTCTGTCTCTTCAGGGCACAATTTGTCTCTTGCTGAACTGTGACTTAGTGTATTAATTACCCCTGCGCCTACAGAAGGGTGCCGAAGATGTCGCTGCACAAACGATTCTCGATGAGATTCAAGGAGAGGGGGGAAACCAAGGCTGAGCATACATCATACTGATATATTTTTCTATTAACCACCTGTAGCACTTGACATTTGTGTGTGTGTGTGTGTGTGTGTGTGCGTGTGTGCGTGTGCGTGTGTGCAGAAAAGTCATGGTGAGTAGCTCAAGGGCAAAGAGAAAACACTCTCAGAGCATTATGACGAGCACGGGAGATTCAGCTCTCTCAAGGTCCAGCAAGCGCTATCTTTAATTTATCGCTATGTTTTATTTACCAGCAAGTCAATTCAGGCCACCAAGCATTTAACAAGGCACCGTATTGACTGCTGTGCACCGGCCCGTCCACTTTTCTCTTGTTTGAGTATGCAGAGATGTACTTTTGTCCATTTGTTTTTTCATTTATTTATACAGGGGAAGTTTGATGAGATGAGCTTCCCTTTTCTTTTTTTTCTTTTTTTTTTTTTTTACTTCTTGCTTCTTCTCTTCTATGCTGTTCTGTGGTGGCCAAACCTGTCCTTACCGCCCTCCCCTAAGGTGCTATTATCAGGTGTCATAGTGTGCATGACATACAGTCCCTCCGACCCTGAACACACACACACTCACTCCGTCTCATTAATTCATGGCCTTCAACTCAGGATTGAATTACAGCCGGTCCTAGCCTAGAATTTACTTTGACAATATCCTTTGTTGAAGACACACACACACACACACACACACACACACACAAACACATACGCCTGCAGTGTTTCCTCACAAACACAAGCATACACAGCACCCCTCATGATATGCTATCAGTGTTTGCTATGCCACACTATGCGTGCTGGAAATTCATTATTCATCACCACCATTAGTTTGTCTGCAGAAAGTGTCAAAACATCTGCAGTCACTTTTTTTTTTTTTTCCTCTAGATTTCTTTCCCTTGATCAATTCCTTCCTTCCTCTTCCTCAGCTGCACAGCGGAGAAGTGTGAAGCCCTCACAGTGATGCTGAATTTCTCACTCTCACACACACACACTGTATTCTCACAGACACATGTGAGCACGAGTCAAATCCAGTGCGTCTAATGACGGCACAAAGATCAAAGGCAGGGGGGGAAATGGTGTGCTGGCCCTTTAAGAGAGACAGAACGGGGAGGGCTCTGCATCCATAAAACATGAATTTATTCAGTGGCCATGCTAAGACATGGTTAGGAGCGCCTCTGCACTCCAGCGTGCTCTCATACCCATCACACACACACACACACTCACCCACACTCACACACACAGACGGAGCAACCCGAACGCCTCGCACACATGCTGACACAGCTCTGCCAGAAGCCGAGACATGGACGCGCAGAGAAGAAAGGGATAAAACTGGAGCAAGAGAAAAACCAACAACAGTAGAAGAAGCACAGAGTGAATGGGGAAGAAAAGAAGAGGTTAAAAAGGATAAAGAAGACAAGAGAGAAAGTAACGGACTCTGAACAGGTGCATCGAGGCGGAGAATGGGCAATTCCTCCTTCCCAGGCATGTCCCTTCTCTCTCCGTCCATTCTGTAGTTGCAGGTATTTTCTAACTTGAGTGCCTTTCTGACGTGCTGGGGGTGCTGGGAAACTACCGCTGGGTGCTGTTTACCTCCGCTTTCCCTCGCTTCTTCAGTGTCATGCTGTTTTTGTCTTTTGCCGCACATCTGTCTCTACCTGCATGTTTTTTTTGTTTTTCTTTAAAATATAAGGTTGATTTTTACTTTAAGGAGTTAAAGTACATCTTTTCTTACTCAGTTCCTCATCTTCAGTAGTGCTGCAGTGTATGAATATAATATTAAATCTGGGACAGTG
Source organism: Scomber japonicus (assembly GCF_027409825.1). NCBI lineage: Eukaryota > Metazoa > Chordata > Actinopteri > Scombriformes > Scombridae > Scomber > Scomber japonicus. The sequence continues at coordinate 7,340,574 of NC_070597.1, read as the reverse complement.
AAGCGTTCAATGTTGAAGTTATTTTTTAAGTAAAGCTTCTTGATTTAATCATCTGTATCCTGTTCTAATAATGAGTTTAAGTGCATTGGAAATACATTAGAAGTGCCTTTTTAAATGCATTTTCGAGCAGATATTGACAGGACTGAGTGTCTAGGAGGATGGGGAGGGGGTGTGAGCGTCTGCTGGTGTCGGTTGCGTCTGGCAGCAGGACTTGTTTATCGCCTGTGAGGGAGGGAGACTGTTGATGTTCCGGCTCTCTGTGGTGGGCATCTGGAGCTGCCTGAAAGAGAGCTATTGATGGATTTTCTACCGGCCGCTGTTGGTCAGAGATGGAGAGATGGAAAGAGTGATACAGACAATGCTGCTTGTTTGTGGGCAAATTAGTGAATGTTAATGCGGCGGGTTTAAAAATATAGAAGCAGTGATCTTCTCTTGGAAAGCTTTGCAAGACACACAGCCAGCTGGAAAAAAACAAAAAGTAATTTGCATCCAAAACATGTTTGCCTCGAAATGGGCATCAGCTTTATTCTTCCAGTATGAAAGCGGGTGAAATCCTCACATCTGCTGCTGACTTAGCTCCAGTTTGTCCCTCTCATGTGTTATCATTACATTCAAGTCACTGCCCAAAGCATCAGTCTTTTTTTTATCTAACAGAAATCTCAGACTCAGGCTTAGTGATATGGCCAAAATATCAAATGTTGTTCCTCTTGATGTGATGAGATTCACAAAAAAAAAGAGCCAGCAAAGCATCAGGAGACACAACAGTCCTGTAAACTGTGGTTGGTGCAGATGTGGTTTAACTGTTCATTATAGTTCATGAGAAAGACTCAAAGACAAAATAACTACTTAGAAGCATGTTGGAACATTTTCTCTAGGGATGCACCAATCTGACTGTCCCGAAACAGATCCCTGCTATATTCCTCAACCCAATTCCCGACCTAATGAGAAAGCTCTGTTTTTCCCTCCAAATTTAAAATCAGAATCCCTCACTGCAGGGAGGTTGGGAGGGGGGGCTCGTTGGTGTGATTATTATGTAAGTTAATATGGGGCCAGGGACTGCTGTGGAACTAAAAACTGAGTCACTGAAGCACTAATGACACTGAGAAAGAAACCATATTTAATTTCAGATGAGGAAAAAACTGGAGCACATTGATTTGCTGCCTTTTAATAGTACAGACAGATCGACATTTCGACACCACTTTGTCCTCGTCAGAGTCAAAGGAGGACAAAACGCACATATAGAAGTGCAACCTAGAAGTGCTGTACTTTTGTCATTTGGAGCCATATTTAATGTGGCTCCAATCACATTAAGACCAATATGTGTTTCTCATCATAAAAGTGTTGCTAATGTTCAGTTTTCTCAAGAATCTGTTTAGTAGGGCTACATCTAACAAGTATTTTATCAGTTTATCTGTTATTTACTGTCCTGATTCATTGATTAGTCCTTTTTATTCAATAAAACGTCAGTGGAAGGTGAATAATGTGGATCACTGTTTCCCACAATACAAAGTGACGTCCTAAAATGTCTATTTTTGTCCTGACCATCAGTCTACAACCCAAAGATATTCAGTTTATTAAAAGAAACCAGAAAACATTCACATTTTAAGAATCTGGAACCAGAGAAATTCAACATATTTTTGTTAAAGACTCAATGATTAATCAGCTGGTGACTAATTATCTGGTGAGTAACGGATGCTGTTCTCTCTCTGGTTTGATTTCTTTGCCTTGTGACGTTATCAGCCCGTCTGTCTCCCTGCTTCCTGACTCTATGTACTGTCCTATCAAATCAAAGATATAATGAAATGAATAGAAAATGTTAGAAAAAAAAGTTATTTCTGATACCTGCCTTTGAAAGAACTCCAGTGTCATTTACCAAGATTTACTAGACACCAAATATTTAATTAATATTCTACTAAATATGTAAATATTTTGTCTGTTGCATGATAAAAAGCAGTTTATATCGTTTATTTCTCCTTTTGTACAACATTAGAGAAGCTTTATTTGGATTAAAAATCTGAGTTTTTAAATTTGGCATATTTAGTCTTTGAGGATTCACATTCATATTTTCAAAGCGGTAAATGTAGCCGGATGACCTTGTAGGTATTTCAGATAATCAGGTATTATCTATATCTTTAATAAACTCCCCCCCCCACACACTTATCTCTGTGATCTGAACCTGATGATAACACACGAGAGGCACAATCTGTATACTTAAACTGACTGTAGGCTGGCAGAGTGCAAAATGGAGGTCTTCACTATCTTTAAATCAGTATTGATCTACATGATACATGACTCTCTTTGCCCCCCCTTCTCTCGCTGCACGAATCTGTCAGAGCAAGAAAAGACTGGAGCCTCTTGAACGTGTTGGGAGATAGAATTGGAAAAATACCAGCTATCTTCAAATTTTAACGTAGTTTTGATAAGAGGCCTGTCATATTCTGCATGCTGTTTAAAATCTCAACAGAGCATTTTTTGAAACGCAGACTATATATTCACCCGTGAACGTCTCAAAATTATGTCTTTGTGCCAGATGACTATGTAAGTCATGTCACCTCAATGACATGCCAGAGCCCTCCTCAACTCCCCAGGAGGTTTTGAGAGGGGCGGGGGTTGGGGTTGGGGTGGATGGCGGCGGTGGGTTAGCAGATCAAGCGTGCTGGAATCACAAGTGACTAGGGAGCAGAAAGAAAGGGAGACGGCGTAGAGGATCTGTCAGAGAACTGAGGAGCAGCAGCCAAACAGCAGTTTTCCCATGTCAGCCTGATCAAACTTGTTGACATCTTGGAAGGAGATGGAAAAGAGACGGGGAGAGAGAGGAGAAGATGAAGGGCAGAGCAGAGGGTGCAGACATCACAAGGCTGATTGATGCGGTTGCCACGGAGCCACCAGGTGAGGGTGAGCTGACTGTAATATTGACTCAGGGATGTCTCATCTCCCAAGAGCTGATTTTGCACTCTGACATTTAGAGACTCTGCTGCTTTTTTTTGTCCTTGATGTCACGTCCTTTGACTTCTGTTATAACACAAAACAACATTTTGGAGAAATTGAGGCTGCCAATATCCAAATGCGGCTTTTTGACAGTATAGACTTTTGTCATTTTAGTGAGAAAATGGCGACGCTGCAACTGACAAATACTTTCAAACATTAAAAACGTACATGTCGCTGCTCTGCTAGAACCAGGCGGGGAGTTCTGGTCCTCTGAAATGAGGCCAACGCGGAAGTAACTTAGAACTGCATTCTATCAAAAGGCCACCAGGGGGCGACTGTTTTGGTGTCAAAAGGACTTCCATCTTAATACAAGTCAATGGAGAATTCACTTCTCACTTGATTTCTAACCTCAGTAAACGTTTTCAAAATGTGTTTATGGTCTCAATCGCTAGTTTAAAGCCTTCTTCAATGCAGTATGATGTTCATTTGTGAAATTTTAGCCTCCCTGATTTTATATTTGATGATAAAGCAGGGTATGCATTAGTGGCTACGTTGTGATTGACAGGTTGATTGAGCAATGTCCTCTAGATCCAGACCTCGCAACCATAGCAACCTCCCCGCTCCGCCCATGGCCCCGCCTCATGCCCTTATAAGTAGAATCCATGTTTTCATTTTTCCCAGCATGCACTTGAAATTTTCAAGATGGCGCTGCCTAGATTCGAAACTACGGATGTCACGTCCATTTCTTTTATAATCATCAGTCTATGGCTAGAACCTGATAACTGATACATGATGTGTTTGAAATGTGTCCTGTGAGATGACGTCAGCTTGTAATCTTCATTGTTTAGGTAATTTGCATTGTCAACTCATATTTGAGATCTCATTTTGGCTCCAATATGTAAAGACGTTTTTGAGAAGTCATTTGGAGTCAAGAACAACTAGAATAAGTTCATTTCTATGACTGTCATTTGCTCACATAGCCTCCAGAGAAACAGGCCTTAGAGACAGGAGCGAGAACGGCCTGTTTTCACACAGAGGCTGAACTGAGCGGCTGCATAAAGAGCCAGCGTAAGATAAAAAGGGAGTTTCTTTTTTAAAACACTAAATCATGCAAAGATATTCCAGTCGAGACCCAGAATATAAATGTAGAGCTGGAAATGTGCAGAGTACATTCCCAAAAACATGCTGACAGTTAAGATATCATCCTTCCCTCACACAGCAGCTGTGGATTAGTTTCATCATCAGTTATCTATTAAGCTAAATTGACTAAAGATGCTCGCACCATAGATTAACATTGTAAATAAAATAAAAAAAGAAGTTATTTAAATGATTATTACATCATCAGTAGTCATGGCTGATGCTCATTGCTGCATAATTGTCCTATTTAAGCCCATGATGATGCAATACGAGTGATAGACATCAATCAAACTGCACCTAAGAATAGCAATGTAACTTAACTTGAACTCCGTCTCTAATTAAGCTATGAGTAGAGTCTCTGTTTGCATTGTGGGACAATAGCATCTATCTAGAGCACACACGGAAAACATTTTAATTAAGCATACTAGTTAAAATGTATTGTCTCTTTTCCCCGTGTGAGCGTACTATAGATTTCAGATACCGCTGCTCAGGATGAGTGTCTCATGAGTGTCTTCTCACAATCTCGTATGTATAGTGTTGATTGAAGAGGATGCAACGTCTCCTGCTTTGTGAGTGGAGTGCAGGCTGAGAGCAGCACCTGTGGAGCTGGCAGACATTCAGTTTGACGATCAAGGACGTTTATTCCCTTCAGTTTGAAAGGCTCGCTGTTCATTCACGAGGCCTCTTTTGCAGAGATTGCTCATATTTCACGACACAGAAACTTGTGTCATTGATATAAAACGAGTTGAACTGCACAAGTAGTTATTTTTATTTTTTACTCTTGGATAATATTGTCATTGAGGATTTTAAGGGGCTCATTGTCGCTGGAACCTCTGGTGAGAGCTGTGAGCTTTTTTTAACCTACAAAAGTGTATAATTGAACATCTCTGGCCTTCCCCCTTTTTCAATGGAGGCAATAAAACATTGAGCACACATCACAGCAGAGAGTCATTAACAATAAATCTCAGTTAAATTTGATCTGCCGGCTCTGTAAAGCTGACCCAGGATAAATTTGGCAGTCTGTCTGCACATGTCCTGTAATTTATTCAGCAAAGCTTGTGAAAGTGAACTAGCTAATCAAAAGCTCCACTGCAAGGTGTGAGATGTTCAAGTATTGCATTAATGATTTAAAAAAATAATAAAAATATGCACCTCTGGTTTTTGCAAGTTGTGTTGCGTAAGAGGCATGAAGAGTCTCCACACTTATTTTCTGGGACACACTCGGAACATCTTTCCATCCACTTTACAATTCAATTACTCACTCCACCTGCTGTAGCCTGCAGCACATGTGACTTTTATCTCTTTTCCTGTAAATTACCGCCACCTTTTACCTTAAGCTTGAAATTCCTTTGGCAGATTCAGGCATTAGGGAAACACGCTGACACAGAGGGACATGTGAGGACTTTGGAAAGATAATTTGTCTTATTATTGTTGCAGGACACATGCTGATAACAGTCATATAGAGCAAGGCTCGCCCAGGGAGATATTTTTAAAATAAGAAAAGGTTTCTTTACTGTTAAAATCCCCCTTTGTGAATACAAATGGATAGAAAGAAAAAAAGATGAATAGGGTCTTTTGCTGAAAAAACTAAAAACTGGTCATGAAAAGTAGGAAAGTCAAGTAGAAAGTAAAAGCAGCCTTTTATGTTTCTTTCGGGGTCTGTGTCATCACTATTTTTTTTTCGCATCCCAGCCTCCAGAAGCTGTGTACAAGAAGTGGAAGAAAAATGGAGGAATAAGCAGAGGGAGAAACCCTCGCTGGCAGGGATGGTGGTTGCTTTTCGGTGATAAATCAGCTTAATTGCAAACTACTGCCTCACATTTTTTTCTGAGTAGCAGCCCGTTTCCATTTTCTCCTCCGTTTGACAATCGCTGGACACAAAGTGCAGATAATGACCTATGTTCTCATTTAAAGTGATCTGCACCACATAACATATCTATCACACCAATTATACATTACTCTGTAAGATTCAACCTTTTTAAAATGATAAACGCACACACATTGAGTCCTTATCATTGAACAATAGGATGTATAATAGATTCATGTGGTGGTGTTTTGACCCAGAGCTGTGATTTCACTGACAGAGCAGATGTGGTACAGCAACAGCTTTCTGATGATTCTCCATATTTGTGTTTATATGTGTGAGTGATGTGTTAATACATTTTATTTTTTGACACATTAGAGGAGTTTGTCTGATGAAATGTGATTTTATTTGGCAGGAAGGATGGTTAAGGGAAAAGGGGAGAGAGAAAGGAGGGGGTGAGGGGGTACCTTCTGTCATCTTACGTACATTAAAAGATCAAGTGATACCAGACAGAAGATGTAATCGAGGTACGGTAGCCAGGATGTGCCAATCTGAAGGGCCAATGCGATAAAATTTCTGCTTTTCTGGAGATTTGATGCAAGTCAACGCTGGGAAACAGGACATATAGGTCATCTCTTGATGATTTGCCACACGTTAACCCCTGTTACGCAGCCTGGTCTCCTAGAATTCAGGTTTGTGTGAGGGCTGCAATTACTGCCAGAAAATAGTGAAAATGACCATTGTCATTTCTCAGAGTCAACAGTTATGTCTTTAAATGTCTCATTTTGTCAGCAACAACAACTTAAAACCAACATATATTCAGTTTACTGTCATATATGACGAGTAAAAGCATTTAATCTCCAAATCTCCAACATTTTTACAACTTGCCAGATGCTATGTTCATTAACATTTTCTCAATATGCTGACAGAGGATGTAAGTTGGGCACATTGATTTACCTTTAAAACTTGTTTGCTCCTACAAATCAGTTGTATATCAGCAGTATACAAATAGTAATGCATGTTTTTAAGTGATTTATTTTCATGGTATTGCTGCTTTATTGGATAGAGAAGATGGGTAAGAGAGAGGCTTAGAGGGGTGAGACATGACAAACAGGCTCAACTCTCCCCGAGGACATCATAAGTCCATGTTGTGCTCTGCAGGCTCGCTGCTACCAGGAGACATGAAGGATAAGTAAAGGTGCAGTGTGTAGACTTTAGTGGCGGCAACAAACGAACTTGGCAGAAATGGAATGTACTATTAATAAGTATGCTTTAATCTCATGAAGATAATCATGTTTTTGTAAAGAATGAGCTTTCATATCTACATGAGGAGTGGCTCCTCTTCCACAGAAGCCGCCATGTTGTACCACCATGTTTCTACAGTAGCCCAGAAAGGATAAACCAAACAGGGGCTCTGCAGACGAGCTTTCCTTCCACTTTAAGTTCTTCTACATGCGTGGAAGAGCAGAATGAGGTGGGGAGGATATTTAGCTGGTTGTAATGTTCAACCTTAGCGCTAGAGGCTACCAAATCTTACACACTGGTCCTTTAATGACCTCTCAATAGATTTCTCCAGCGATTTAGTCTCGACTCTGAGATATTCAGTAGCTAAATCCAAAAACATCTGGACTTCAGAAACATAAACTCTCTGGTGTATGTGGTGGAGGTGTACAGACTGTCAAACAGCACACCTCCTTGTTTGTGACCCAGTATAGATAACCCTGCCGACATCACTACACTAGTTATGCTCTCAGATTTGACAAAGCTCCTCCGGAGACACAGAGGATATTTTTAAACTGTTTTCACAGTCTGAGCAGCACTCATCGTCACTGCTAAATTGACTTTGACGTGTAAAATTGGTGAAGTGCCCCTTAAGTCCCACCAGGGACTTGTCACAGTTGTAAAACCCAAAGACCTTTCTCACTACAGAGAGTTTAAATATTTCAAACACAGGTGTAACTAATACCATTAATAAAGGCTGCTTTCCTCTTCAGTTTCAGAGCTGTGGTGTTGTGCACGCTGGCTTACGGACAAAGCTTCCTCAATGGAACAGAGCCATCATTAATGAAATTAATTACACCTGTTATTTTCCTGTTTTTATAAGGTCAAACTGTCTGCTGTGAAAAAAGGTCCATTAATGTTTAACAGAGTTGAAGAATCAGACTAAGAAATCAGTGAAGCAGAATGATGATATCCTTGATTGTTTAAATATGAACAATCTTTAATAAATGTTTAAGTTTTCTATACTTAATGTGCACAATGAACAGTTTGCCTTCATTTTCTGCTAATTGATTAATTGACTAATCGTTGCCGCTCACTGTTGAACTGCACACATTTCCATCAGATAGTTTGGTGTTGTAAAAACAGTGTGAATGATTTTTATTGTCATGGCAACATAAAAGCACAGATTGATTTTTATCACCAAAGAAATATCTCAAATGTTGCTTTCAAGATACCACAGGAAAGAATTGTCATGGGGATGTGTATTTTGTAATGTGTATTTTATTGTGTGTGTGTGTGTGTGTGTATGTGTGTATATGAGGAGGTTACTTAACACACTTCCTGCTGCTGCCATCTCATATTGTGGCATTTCTAGCGCAGTGTGAAATACATTCAGAGTCTTTTCTTTGACAACTTTTCCTTGAAAAGAATGAAATGTGCAGATGAAAATCAGCTCTAACATTTTGTCCTTGATAAAGGTTTGCTATTTCAGTGACATCTCCTGTAGAGGACAGACTATCAGATAGCATTACTGTCACACATCAGGGCACAAAAAGCAAGAGAGGAATCAACTGGCAGAGTGTACGCTGTCACAGGTAAAAGGGGCTATTCTTTTGACATAGGAAGAAGATGTAGGATGGAAAAAGTGCATGTGTGTCTCTTCTGTTTGTGACTTTTAGTTGTTTTTTGTTTTGTGGTCAGACGGATTTCATAATGTCTGCAGATTTAACGGTGTGTGATTGGTTTGGGGGCTGCAGGCGAAGCACCGTACATTGTTTCACATATTTTTTTTACTGTGAATTGTTCATTCTGGACGTGAAGCCAGAGCTGCTCAGTCACCACCAGGGATATCAAGTCTTATTTGTTTATATTACAGGATTATATTGCACGGATAGGGACTGCGGTTTGTAACTTGAATCACATACAAATTGACTTTAGACATGACATTGAGTCTAGATTTGTGACCAATACGTTTCTATAAAGCAGCAGTACTTGAGCTGAATGAAATGATTGTTTTTTCATTTGCAGACTTGGTAGCAGTTCAGCAAGTACACAGCTGTGGCAGATGTTAGAGAGAGAAATAGTTGGTGCAAACAGAACAAAAGGTTAACAAAAGGTTCAGATTAAATGTCAAAATACTGCATGTTGTTGATCCATTCACTCGAGAAAGAGAGTTTTCTGATGTGTAAGCAGTCTGCGTTTGTCTGCTTTCCAAAACAGTTGAAAAATAAATCATTTTTTAAAAAGTTATGGCTTGAGCTTCTCTGATTAGTTGACTAAATCGATTTGTGTTCACAAAGGGGGATTTTACCAGTAAAGAAACTACTAAATTAATCATCAACCATTTTTATAATTGATTAATTTGTCTTAACCCTCCTGTTGTCCTCGAGTCAAGGAAGGAAGGGAGGAAGGAAGGAAGGTAGGAGGGAGGGAGAAAGGAAAACAGGAAGGAAGGAAGAAGGAAGGGAGGAAGGTAGGGGGGAGGAAAGGAAGGAAGGAAGGGAGGAAGGTAGTGGGGAGGAAAAAAAGAGAAGGAGGGAGGAAGGAAGGAAAGGAGGAAGGTAGGGGGGAGGAAAGGGAGGAAGGTAGTGGGCAGGAAAGAAAGAAGGAGGGAGGAAGGAAGGGAGGAAGGTAGTGGGGAGGAAAGAAAGAGGGAGGAAGGAAGGAAAGAAGGGAGGAAGGGAAGAAGGGAGAAAGGTAGGGGGAGGAAAGAAGGAAGGGAGGTAGGAAGGAAGAAAGGGGATGGAGGAAGGAAAGAAAGAAGAGAGGAAAGAAGGAACAGTCAAAACAGACGTGGTCAGTTTGACCCGGGAGGACGACACGAAGGTTAAGTAATTAATTTTTTTGTTTCCAGCTCCTCAGATATGAAGATCTTCTGCTTTTGTTCTCCTTCTTTGACAGTAAACTGAATATCTTTGTCTCGACCAACAGTCCATAAAAAGCCAAAGCCAGATATTTGAGAAGGTCACTACATGCTGTGGGAAACAGTGATTGACATGTTTCACCATCTTATAGACCCATAATTAATGATCAATAATCATTAGTTGGTTAAAGATTAGTTGGGTTTGGGCACACCAGTTCATGGTTACTTAGATGAGCAATGGTGGCTTAGGGAAACATTGCGGTTTGGCTTAAATGACTAATTAGGGGACCTTTATTGTTGTGGTTACAATAATAATCATGTAGTTAAACTTAGGGGACACTGGCTAAAAAAAGCAACAACAAAATGTTGACTCATGGTTGGAAACAGGAAATAAACAGCTGTCTCATATGTTGAAGATCAATCCTGACCTCCCTACACTGAGTTTGTCACTTTATAATGATGTCATAATTACTACAGCTGTCACTTGAATGTAGTTTTGGGACATCGTGATGAAACAGCTGTATTTTCCTGGGAGGACAGTCTCAGGTGTGTCATACCTGTAACCAAACCCAACAGTGACTCCTCCACACTGACTGCACCACCTGGAGTGAACTCATACATTACTGCAGCACTGTGAGAAGTTAAACCACTCCGATTTCCCAGAATTCAGTATTTACAGGCAGCTCAGTCCTAAAGCACAGCTGCTAACCTGCTGTTATCACCCCTGCTGCTCCTCCCTGACCAACCAGAGTAGAAACAGCAACAACTGCACTTCCTTGCTATTATAGAAATTTGACAGGAATTCAAGAGCAAGAAAGCACATGGTTTCTTTAAAAGTAGGGTCTCAAATAACGACTTGATGGGTTAGGGTTATCTTTAAAATGTCAGAAGAGATTGAAAAGTGCTTTTAATATATTCTCACAGCACAGTTGGATGTATTCAAATATCCTGTTTTATTCAACCAACAGTCCAAAACCCAAAGATATTCATTTTACTACCATATTATACAAGAGAGGAAAAACACCCAACGTATTAGAGATGCAAGACTCAGTGAATATTTGGCAGCTTTCCTTAAACAAATTGATTGAAGTGTCACATAGTCGTCTATCATTTGAGATTTGAGAACGAGCTAATTACACTTGAGTCCAAAATCATTCAACTTATTGTAAAATGTGGACGTTTGGCTCTAAATATAAAACTACAGCTTCTCAATCTTGTGAGAGCTTTACAGTTTGAGCTCCTGCCTGCGTCACGTCACGTGCCATCGTTGGTTGTTTTTTCTACATATGCTGTGTGACAGCTCTGATCTCGCCCAGCCCCCCCCCCACTCCGCCGCTCTTCGTTATCTCTGAAGCCGGCGTGACAGCTTTGACACGTTGTCGTCTGAAAGCAAACACAACAAACGCTGCTTGACCCGAGTTGATGAGTAAATTGCAGCCAGGCAACATTTCACAAGCTATTCATTTGCTGATTATACAGAATGGCCCTTCTGAAACCCCCGATCATACACTCAAATCAAAAGCTTCTGTCCAGAGGAATAATGGGAAGTCTGAAATGAGCAGAGAGGGGGGCCGAGGCAGAGATGAGGATGAGGAGGAGGAGGAGGAGGTGGAGGAAATAACTACATTAATGTTGTTGTAGGACTGCAAAACTTTTATCAATAGTCTTTCATCCACATATCAATCAGACAATATCAATATATTATAAGTCCATTTAATATTTCAGATTTTCTAGTAGTGGAGCCAGAATGTGAAAAACTGGCTGCAAACAGAAGATGCATTTAAATAAATAAATAAACATGTAATTCCTTAAAAATCCCACAATTTCTACAACCAATGAGCTCATATTACTGCAGTGACATTCATTAGTTGATTCTCCTCATTATCTATCGTGCATATCTACACAGCATGTCTTGTGGACTATAAAAAGCCACAGCACATGTGTTTCCTTAGTGTTGTTTTTTTCATGGGTTGTAAACTGGAAGAATTAGATGGTAACTTCAGTTTATTGCTGCTGTGCCTCTCTCCTCACTGCAGGATGTAAGCGTCTGGACTCTCTGTGCTTTATTAGACGGTGATGCTTCAGTTAATAAAGTTGAAGTTTGTGGTGTTTCCCATCGTTGCTGCTTCATTATTAACAGTTACTGAGCTGTGTGGCCTGCCGGACGTTGAGGTAAAGTCCAACTAAACTACTGAATTCTTGTTACCTTGATTATCCACAACGACTTCTCTAGGGCTACAGCTAACAATAATAATAATAATTACTACTTAATTTTAATAATTTACAAGTGCTCAAAGACGCTTTATGGAGGACACAAAAAATATAGAGCAAAGTGGAGTAAACAATATAGAAGGTTAAAAAGACACAAAATGAAAAGAGGATAAAAAACAGTTTACAGGTTAAAAGCCAGTTTAAAAAGGTGTTTTTTTAGGAGTGATTTGAAGGTATGGGGGTCCGTACAGTCTCTGATGGGTTTGGGGAGTGAATTCCAGAGGGTGGGGGCGGCAGCGGAGAAGGCTCTGTCCCCCCAAGTTCGGTGCTTGGTCCGAAGGGGTAGGGTAAGGAGATTTCCCTCTGTGGATCGGAGGGCACGGGGTGGTGGTGTAGAGGTGGAGCAGGTCTGTGAGGTAGGTGGGGGACTATTATCAGCATTATTTAACCAAACGATCTTCTCAATTAGTCTTCTGATTTATTAGATGTCAGAAAATAGTGAACAAATGTCAATCAGTGTTTCCAAAGCTCATGTTGAAGTCCTCAAATGTCTTCTTTTATCCAAAACCCAAATATGCTCACTTTACTATCATAGTGGATTAAAGAAAGCAGAACATATGCTGATTTAAGAAGCTGAAATCAGAGACTTGAAAAATCAATTCAACTAATCGTTGCAGTTTTACTCCTCTTCCAGCTTTCGATCTAACTTTTGATCCCAAAACAACAGCAGACGTTGTGTTTAGTTGATTTTTTTTTGGAAAGTGAACTGTCCCTTCTCAAAGTGAATTAAGTGATTCATTAGAAATACGATTGATTATGTGATGTGATTAGCTGTTTGCAAGTTGTCAAAAGATGTTCCGGTATTGAAAGCATATTGAAGTATTCCATCTGCATGAGGAATCAGCTAATGTGACTTTAATGCTCTGCCTGAACAACGCAAAGCTATTTTTCTATTCTTTTCTCTATTTTTAAGCACTTTGAGTTGAACTTTGTGGATGAAAGCTGCCATGTTATGTTAATTAAGCTTATCATTACCAACTGTGGACACTGTTTTTGGTATATTTTTGGAATTTTAAAGCTCACGACTAAAGACTTTATGGCTCTAATATATGGAAGGGTTAGGGTTAGGGTTAGGATAATTGAAATGAACACACTGTTAATACATTCATGTAATAGACACTTTTTAATTAGGATTAGTATATACTGTGTATCGCTGCTATGGCCCAGCTCTTTATTTTAGAAATGACTTTTCACAATTGGCTCCTAGCATAAAGAAACGATTCACTTAATGTCGCTTTGCCTTTTTAGACTCGATGAAAGCTACTTTGGATAAGAGCGTAAGAACAGATTTCACTGGAATAAAATGATTGATTTCATGGATAACTGGAGTAAATGTCGACGTAATACGACGACATGAATCACGTGATGCTATTTGTGCTGTTGAGAGAAGAGAAAGCAGGAAGATGAAGAGTCTGTGTACGTGACAGAAAACACACAGCGGGCGCAATCAGAAAACAGATTATTTTTTGGGTCGTACTTTTCTGTCTCTTTCAGTCGTTTCGCTTTATTTCTTAGCAGAGATACACATTCCCTGCCCTATACAGCGAGAACACACACACACACACACACACACTGATCTCATCTCTGTGCAGCTCTCGCTTTCCTCAGCAGCCTTGGAGAATGATTTCATTGGGATGACAAGTGTGCCTCTCCCTCCATATTTCTGCCACCCGGGCCCTTAGCCTGGATCCAAAAGCAGTCTGAAATAATAGAGGCCCTATTTTTTGCCTCTCTCCTCCTTCTATCTCCCTCCACCCAATCTGATTTTAGCTGTGCTGAAAGTAGCATTTTCTTCCTATCACAACATCGCTAATGCTTACTTTCCTTCCCCTTCTCTTTTTCCTTCCCCATCTCTCTTCATTCCTCTCTGTCCACCAAGCAGAAAATGGGTCCGAGCGCTGTTGTGGGCTATTATCTGTTTGAGCTATCTATCTTGATAATTGACTAGTGAGAGTAAATGTGTCTGTGATCGGTGTGACGCTAATACATTCTGCCAATTTGACACGCTCATAATCCATCGGGCTCGCGTTTCCAGCCCGCAGCCATCACGGGGAGGCGAGAGGTTTGACGTGTTGGAATACTGTAGCATCATGGATACACACAGTATAGGCCGAGTGTGTGTGTAGGTGGGGGAGAAACACTCGCTCTAAATTAGGAATCGGAGCATTTTGAGTGGGCATGTAGGAAGAGGAAATTGGTCCAAACATGCATAGACACATATTATAAAAAGAGACATTCAGGTATAGATGAATATAGATGTCACAATCTGGACTTGTAAAGCACGCTGCAGGAAATAAAAGCATCTTACCATCACAACCAATTTGTTCAGTATGCTGCTGATTGCTCTCGCAGCAGTCAAAAGCAGTGAAACTGAATGATATGAATAGAAGGTATACTGTATATCCAGAGCAAGAGGAGTGATGAGATCTCAAACTTATTCCACCTGGCATGACATCCTATTTTGGCAACTGGAACAAATAACATCGTGGTATATTTATAGGAATACCCGAGGACATCACAAGGTTGGTTTGAGACGTTTTCTTTTGAAACTTCTGCTGCTTACCAAATACAAAGGAGGTCAATGGAAATTTGGGACTGATTAAGCAAAAAAAAAAAAAAAATCACTTGTTCCAGCTTCTCAAAGATGAATATTTTATGGTTTTCGTTGTCTTCGATGATGGTTAACTGAATATCGGTTGGGTTTTTGGGCTGTTATCAATCAAGCAATTGGAAAAGCTTCACAATAAAGTGACACATTTTATACATAAAGCAAAATATAACAACAGTCCGAAAAAGACACTCAGTTAATAATCATGACCGACAGAAAAGCTTCAAATCATGCTGAGAACCAGTCTCCTAAAATTTACATATATATTAGGTCTAAAACTACTGATTATTTTCTGGATTGAAGGATAAAAAGGTAAATCATTTTCTCTATCAGATGCCAAATTTTCAAACAGTCCAAAATAAAAGATGAACAGTTTACCATCATGTATGACAAATAAAAGCTTTAAATCTTCACAGCATATATTTGGCATTTTTGCTAAAAAAAAAAAAAGAGAGACGTATACAATTGTCAATCACCTAATCAATAAATCGACTAATTGGTGCTGATGTAAGTGATAATCCTTAGTTGCAGCCTTTGTGACATTTTTCAGAAAAAATGCTTCTATGGATCTACCGACCTCACTGTGGACTCTTTTCTTTGGTAGAAAACTGAAAACCGCCTCCACTCTCCTGGTTTCAGGCTTTGGATCCTGGCTGCAGGGATTTTCTCCCATTCAGCCACATGAGCATTAGTGTGATCCAACATCCGCCATATATTTCAAAACCTCAGCAGAGAAAAACCAGAACTATCTGCACTAAAAGGGTTAGGTGGAAAAATATACCCTTTCGGTAATTTGTGTTAACTGTTAGGGAGAGCTACTGCATATGTGGGGGAATAAAGTAGTTTAAAGCTTATTGTGTCACCAGAGGGAGCTGCTGTGTGAAATCTGATAAACTTGATGCGTTCCATTTGTACTCAGAAGTCGGAATTTCTGAGTTCCCAATTGGAAATTTCAACCAGAATGACCCTTGAAGTTGGATATCCAGCTCGGATAGTCATAAGAACCTCACCAGCCCTGACCTTAAAATCCAAGCTAGCTACCCAGCGCATCAACTGTGTGAAAGTTGTAGTGATATCCTGTGTATTAGCAGTTTTGTCGTACACACACAGCACTGTCCAGCTTCTATCTGTGGACGTGTTGCTACGCTGTTTGTTCACGCAGAATATAGCTAAATGGGTTTTTATTAACTGCGATTGCTAACAATGGCTAACATAGCTATAACTTTTGGTTTTCTGACTTCTTCAACCGGCATGCTTCAGACTCAGGTGTGATGTCATTCCCAACTCCGACTTCTAACTTCCGAATAAAACGGAGCGCTGCAACTGCCTCGAGTGATGTCACTTGAGTCAGCGTCGGTTGACGAGTTAAAAATCGTGTGGGTGGAGTTAGAAAGAAGTGAGGTTAGCAGACCTTTGTAGCCCACTCCTCATATCTGCTAGAGGCTAGCAGCTGCAGGCTACATCAGCTGCCACTAGCATAACTCATCCCTAACTGTTAATGGTTGAGTTGAATTATGGGTAATGTAGGCATGTAGAATGTGGAGTATAAAAAAATACTTTATCTCTGGTTCTTCTGCATCAATTTTTATCCTAACTTTTCATCATTAGTCAGGAAATGTTACAAGAGCGCAATGCTAAATTAATGAAGAACTCTTTAAATATTAGAAAACTGAACACCTCAGATTAGAAATACAGTTAAATATGTAATATGCAGAACTGTAGGCAGCCAAGACTTCACCTTTAAAGTGAATCGTTGTCTCTTCAGACGCGCAGCATACAGCCTGTTTTGATGTATTTCCAGACATTTCCAGATGGAATAAAGGATAGTCTGAGTCACTAACAACATTTGCATAGTGCATGTTGAAGTGTTACCAGAAATGAGCACACAACTTCAGATATGGCTGAAGCAGCCGCGCAAATGAGCCTGACTCAAAAACGGTGTCAATATCGAAGTGACACTGAGATACTGTCACGTCCCAAGTGCTTGTACAAACAATAAACATGCGTGTCTAAGTAGCACAGCTGGGGCGACACAGAGGAGTCACTGCGACACAAACGAGCGCGGACGCAGCAGCGTTTAAAAGAGTGTGGGGGGAAAAAAGAGAGAGAGAGGGGGAAAAAAAGGGGTGATAGAGTTGTAGCAGTCATTAAGGGCAAGACTGCTCTCTGCAATTCTGGCTTATCTACTGCAAGGTGGAAGCACGGGGAGGGTAATTCTGCTCGGGGCTCATGTGCAAAGCTGAGATACAGAACAAGAGGGAAGTGGAGGGAGAGAGGGAGAGATAGAGCTGGTTCATTTGCAGCTCGTCCCCGTAGACTGTGGAAAGGATTATACTCACACAGAGAGAGAGAGGGAGAGAGAGAGAGGGAGAGAGAGAGAGAGAGAGAGGGAGGGAGATGCACAGGCTCTGTCTTAGCATACACTGAGTACCCAGCCTCCAATCTTCTACACTGCACTGTGCACTCTCCCCGTCTCCTCTATAGGACTCTCTCTTTTCTCCTTCACATACACACACACACGTGCACACACAAACACACCAGTGCCATGTAGAGTCTCGGCCAGAGGGGGACACCAACCTGCTCAGGACCACAAGCCCAGGTATGCTTCATTCATTCCTTCATTTCTCTGCTCAAGCTGCCACATTATGCACCAGCAGATTTTTTTTTTTTTTTTTTGTGGGTTTGTCGCTGTAGTGATCCAGCCACTCATTCACTCTCTGCAGAAGACTCTTGCAGACTGCATGCACCAAGATTATCCGGCTTCTTTGCATAGCCCCAAGAGAACCAAAAAAAAAAAGATAGGAGAGAGAGAGAGAGAGAGAGGAGCCAGAGAAGAGAGAGGACAGAGCAGAGAAAAGCCAAAGTGAGCAGTGTTTTCTCATATAGGGCAAAAGGAAAGTATGCGGTGGGCAGCCGGCTAACCCAGGTTGACCTTCACATAGAAAGGAGTGCTCCAACTTGAGAGCCCCTATCCAACAGTATGTGGGACAGTGTCCACAAAGTCTTATCAAAACCTGTTCTTAAAAGGCACATTTAGTCCTCCCAACTCCTTCCACTGTATCCTCTCTCTCCTGAGGGCCGTATTAATAATCATATGTGCTGAGCATGCTCAGGGGACTTGCTGCAGTTGGTTGAAATTTAAATGCAAATGGACATGCACGCTGATTATTCATTCTAGTGAAATTAATTTGTATTTGTCACAGAACCAGCGTGCAGAGGGGAAATCACAGTGAGGCTGCAGCTGACTGTCTGTTCTCTGGTGGTAACGCTTTCAGTGCTCTTCTGGGCTTCATCTGACAGAATAGTGCTTTTTTATTTCCTTTTTTTTTTTTTTTTTTAAAGGTGTGTCAAGTTTGTACTTCAACCTCCCATGAGAGCAACACCACTGACTAGCAATCAATTTCAAGCTTTTTGAAGTGGATGTACCACTCTGTTTTTTTTTGCTTTTTTTCTGGAGGATCTAGTGACTCAGAATCTGGGGCTTCAGAAATCACTTTGATGCCGGTTTGATATCAGTTTGTACATCTCAAGACCGCAGGGGCCTTTCTCTTTCTGGAATATGTTGGAATGAAGTTGTGATGGCCTGGAGAGAAAAAGCAAAGCAGCAACCGAATGAAGTTTTAATCTGAGTCATTGCTGACGTTTCCCTCCTATTTCTTTGATCTAGCTAGCACTTTGCCAAAAAGGCAGGGCTGCCTTAATAGCTTCAAGATCAGAAAAAGATCCCAGTGTTCTTATGGAGCCTTAAGAACAAGTGAAATATTATATTGCCTTTCCATTATAATGACATCACAGTTCTACTTACTATAAGATGTCAAAAATTCACTGTGTAATTGTCAAATCGCTAAATGATGATGGCATGTTTGTATATTTAGACTGACAGCACACCATAAAGTCATTGTAGTTTAGATTGAAGTTGACCTGCCACCCATGCAGCATCATTACTTTTATATGAAACAAAATGCTAACCCTGTTGTTGTTGGGCTGTGTGATATGGTGATACAAATCATGTGACAATAGACAGTTTAGTTAATAGTTTAATATTATGCTCTATTGTTTATTTTGTTGTATTGCAAATCAAACTCTTATGGCAATATTTTTCATCCCTCTGATTAGGGTTGCGCTGATGTCATCGATGGCCGATAGTCTTCAACCACTGAGCCTCTATCATTTTAACATTTTGATTTAAAAGCTCCCGCTAAAGCTTTTATTGCACTTACAGTAACGTTGTAAAGTAAGTAAAGACACACAACTGGAGTATTTCACCTGGTTCAGTGTCTCTCCTCTGCTCTGCTGTGTGTGCTAACATAGACAGAGAGCTCAGCCCCACTGCAGAGAGATGAGATCAGAGAAATAGCACCACCATAAATGACAGCAAAACACAGTAGACACTGTGTTTGTTATTGACCTAATTTATTTGCACTAATTTCATTTCAGCTCAGTGTGGGAGTCTCTGCTGCATTTTGCTGTCATTTATGGTCGCCACTCCTTTCCACCGAGGGCTCTGCTCCGCTGCGTACAGCACACACAGCAGAGCAGACACAGTGAACCGGGGGAAGCACTCCAGATGAAGACAACCACACTCTTTACGATACTGTGCAATAAAAGCGCTAATAAGAGTATTTTAATAAAAAATGTTCAGAAGAATCAGAAAAACAACCTATATCGGGACATGAGATTTTGATCATATCACACAGGCCTAAGTTAAGGTAGTTGTGCATGGGCTTTATGCCTTTTACAGAGAATCTTAATATGAGTTTTTGGTCTTTCTAGAATCACAGTCATTCAATTGAAATACATCATCAGTTGAGACAATCTTCTAGATTCATAACACGTAACAAACCAGCCACAACAACAGCAAGACCTCACACACAGTCAGAGGTGAATGCTGAATTTATTTTCTCCTCGCCTGTAATAAGAATCGTACACAAACCACACAAATGCCGTCACCTAACTGTATAATTTTAGGTTAATCAGTTTCAGTGAAAACATCCAGCAGATAAATAAATCACCACAAACTAAGTAAAGTGTGTACCAGAGAAAATAATCAAAACACAACAAATGGACCCGAGCCAGACTATGTACACACACACTCTTGGTGATAAATTAAATGCTATTTAAACAAACAAAGTATGCAGTCAACCATAAAGCACACTTGATCACTTGCTAATAAACAGCTACAATTATGGGCTCAGTCAGCACAGTGTTGACTGGCAACGCTGATGTATATTGACGGACTCGGTGGGTGTGAGAAAACCGGGTGCTTGTTAAACAAGGATTTCCTTAAGCCAATTAGTTCAAAAGACCAGTTTGCACAGTGATTCAAGGTCATTTTGTATCACAGTTTGAAACAACAGAGTGCTCACAACCTGTAGGGGAATGCCAGACGCCACCAAGAAAGGTGAACCATAAATTTGGTGATATCCTATATTTTCCACGAAATGACTAAATCACATCCGTCAAATCATATCCTACAAACAAGAACCATGTGTATCCAACGTCTATTATTATTCCTTAATCCCACACACACACACACACGCACACACACACATATACACACACACACACACACAGACTGTCCCACTGCCAGAAATACTCTAGCAGCAAATGTGTATTAATCCACCACTGAAAGTAGTCCCCATCCTCCCGTTTAAGCAACATCTGTTAAAAACTACAGCGCCCAGCTGTTTTTAGGAAATTACTGAGCCCTTTAAAAAAGATCAGAACTATGCATTTGAGCTGTAATTAAAGTTTTACATCTTTAATAAATGAGCTTGGGGCTGAGTGCTGCAGGCAGGGTGGTGGAAGTTATAAAGTATTGAGAGATGGACTAAAGACATTGTCAGTTTTTTCTCTCCAAAGGATTTGTTGACAGTGTTGACACCATCATTAAAATATGGGAGTGGACACTGTGTTGACACATTGGCCATTGGTGTTGGCTATTACTAATACAGCAATATTTATCTGGATTTGATAACTTTACTATTTTAATGAGACCCTTACATTGTAGCACGATTTTCCCATCTCTGTCAGTGCGTTACAGTGCAGCAATCACCTCATACCCAGCACAGATCACACATGTAATATAGCTGCTCTGTGTGCAGCATTGCACGCTCTGCAGTAGATGAATTGAGTAAGCAGTCGTGCATCGGTTGAGTTTGTTTTATTAGCTGCACACAATGGCAGAGCAGCTATGTGAGGGAGAAAAAAGAAGACATATGACACCCACAGCGCTACATGAACATGACCCACTGAGCCATCAGGGCACGGCCTCCTGTTAACCGTGTTGTGATTGTGTGTTTTGCCCCCCACCCTCACAACCCCCCAGAGAGAGGCTGACCTACAACAGACAGTAGTATCAGCTCTGGCTTGGAGCCCACTGAGCTGTCAGGCTCACATGCCAAGGGCTAAGAGGAGACGGGGGACACGAACAGTACGGAGGAGATCAGGGATAACAAGCAGAGACGGAGGTAGCCTGCAGTCTGTCTGAGTCCGGCTCTATTAGTGATGCCAGAGGGAGCTGGAAGGGCACTGAACTGAATCTTTTAGTGGGTTCAAGATGGTAAAGTGAGGAGTTGAGCATTTAGGGTTTGCAATTCACACATGAAACAGTTAAAGGTTAAGGTTTCCCGTCCTGTCAATGTTAGACATAAAGGCAATAGCATGGGTCGATTTCAGGAAGGAGGTTGTTGTTTTATGTTGGGTGTACATTGACATTACTCATATTTTGGGTTGCTTGGATTTAAAGCATTGATCTATAAAGAGAACGCTACAATGTCGGAGAAGGAACCTCGTTCAACACAAAAAAGTTCTTCCCCTTCAGCATAGCTTCCACATTGTTGGGCCCATAGAGCAAGGGCACCTGCAACTTCAGCTAGCCAAGCTGGATACTTCCGATATTGCCCTCCAGCTAACTTTAGAATAAGGATAAAATGATTTAATCTTGCAGCTAAATGTGATCGGACAGAACGGATCAAATTCTGACCATGAAATACATAAAATTAAGCATTGTTGTATTTTTGTTACCTTAGAATGAGCCCTTTATATCTACGTAAGGAGCTGGTCCTCTTCCATTGAGTCCGCCATGTTACGCCACTATCTTTCTACGGTTGCCCAGAAGGGACAAAGCAAACACTGGCTCTAGCAGGGAGCTTTAGCATTTTTCTCTAGTTTTGTGGCTACTATATAACCTATAGGTACTCCTACTGCACCTTTAAATGGACTCAGTATGTGTGGGTTGACAGATGAAAGACATTTTAAAATTTCAGGTATAAAAAACATTCTCAGTAAGTGTCAGAATGAGTTTTAGGATATCAGGGCTCATGGTTATTTTTGGAGTTATGTATTATTTGTACAAGCAGTTATGGAGGTGGGATTTTGTTATCAGCAAGGTAACTTTGTGCTTTGAAATTCTGAAATATGCATATACAGACAGACAGGCAGAGGCAGAGGCAGACACACACTCCTTTGAAACTGCCTCCTCAGCTGAGTGGATTTCCCTCCTGCTTTACTTTTCCTCCGAGCATGTCAGTCTTGTTAATTGCTTGGCCCACTCCGTTTTAACCACACCAATTGATTAATGACCGTTGATGTAACATTGCTGCCAGTTAGGAAATGGCTAATGTGAAAATCAAGCTAAAGCACCGTCTCCAGGCAAAGCATATATTTAGATTACAACCAGTTAAAATGATTTGGTTGAGAACGTCAACATTTTTATGCAGTCAGAAGTTCACACTTTAATGATATCTAAATTACATTTTTTATATGTAGTGTATTTCAGGTTGTGAGATGACAGAATTTAATATTTAGGCAATTAATCACTGGTTTAGTGTTATAACAGTGGTGTAAATGTGCCAGAGTTTAGGGCTGCAGCTACTTGCAAGTACAGAATCACACAGTACACAATACCCAAATGTACATATACAAAAATATACAAGGTTTTACTAATATTTAACATATTAAAATCATATTTCCTGTACTTATTTCCCTTTAAGTAGCTTTAAAATCACTCTCCTTTCATCCAGTCTGACAATATTAGATTAATCTGCACACTGTTATTTTCTTGATTAGTATGTTTTTTTTCAGTTTATTATCCAGTACGGTAAAGTAAACTATTGAATCATTATTTAAAAAAAGACTAAAACCATTGTTTTTTATCATATACTTGGATATTTTCTGACTATCCATTACATCTCTATTATACATTATATCATCTATATACATCATCTTGTTCCAGCTCTTCTTTGAAGTCAAGCCAAACTTTAATTTTATAGCACATTTAAAATCACAGTTGACCAAAGTACTGAACAGGTTCAAAATACCAAAATAAATAAATATAAAGGTAAATAACAAATAACAATGAGAGAAAATAATAAGCATCAGCATATTAATACATTAATTGCGGCACAATAGAAGATGAAGTCACAGTGTTGAGCTCAACTCCAATTGAAGCTATTTTTAACACTGGGTGAAATATTCAAACATGAGACTCAGACTTTAAGTTTTTTTTTATTGCATTGTTCTAGTTGTTGTGTGGGTTTTAATTACACATTCATCAAAATTCAGCCTGACACATTTGGCATCTCTGAAAACTTTGGGTTCTTCATTAGCATCGAAAATAAAGATCTATGATGTTAACAAACAGTTTGGCTGCACAGCGTGAGCTCATAATGACAGAGCCAGAGGTTAAAAACATGCAACACAGAGTAAGCAACGCATGCATAAATAATAAGCAAATCATAAATCTAGATGTGTGTGTATATGAGTATGCATACTGCAGCCTTCCAGCTGAGTTTCATTAGTAAAAAAAAAAGTAAACTTCAAAAAACCTTCTCAGATCCATGATTATTGTCTCTGAGTCAAGCAGTCACGTCGACATGTCACCTCTCTGCAGGATGACATCTTTTAAGTCAGCATGTCGTGTTGTGTCTGAAAAGAGACCCCGAAGGAATTTTTTTTTCTTCCCTCTCTCTACCTGAAGATTGAACACAACAGTCATACAGTAGTTCATTTAATCTTTTCTCGCAGCACTGATTTGGCTCCTTCATTGATATTTATACACAGATGCTGATGTTCTGTTCCAGTATTTATTTCATAAATGAATCATGCTCGTCAGATTTCAAAGACTCAGACTTGCCCCAGTTGCGGCTCAAATGATTTATGTTGCATAATTAATACTGAGGAGTTTTCTTTTTAAAATGTGATTCCACAATCCTGAGAAGAGTAACTTATTATTGCAACTTTTTAAAACATTGTCACACCTGAATGTATTGAGTGACTGCAGTAACAAACACAAGTTTCAATCACTGCTTCTAGGTGTTAATAACTCATACACACAAAATAAAATGTGTGCTTGTCCTTCTCTCAGTCACACACACACACACACACACACTTGCTCTGCGTTCATTTCGTCCGTATTTCTGCACGTTTCCATAAAGCTTACGGATATAGACCAAACGGAGCAGTACCACCGGAAACCATGGGGGGCAGTGTTGCTGTCACTACTCGATACGTAGCTCTAGTGAGACACGAAGAAGAAATAACAATGGAGGAACTTTTTGAGGAAAGGTTGTGCGAGTTGGTTAGAAACTTTAAACATATCGTTTTTGTCTTTTATGCAAGAGGAACATTATCAATATCTCCTCCACAGTCGCCATCTTTGTCTTTGAGTTTGTTGTTGTCATAAACTTTTGACTCTGCGCTGCCCCCTGGTGGATGTATTGGTTAACATCCATGCCAACGTAAAAAACGCATGGAAGTATGTGAGCAGTGATGGTAACATCGTTTGAAACGGACGTATACATTTTGGTACGTCCGTTGAGCATAAATGGGCCCTTACAGTACAGTAGAGTCAGTGCTGCTGCAGGGATCACCGTTTTCCCATCTGTGACACAGCACAAAGCAGAGCTAACAGTCACCCAGCTGGCTGACTCCCAGCGCCCACTGTGAGACTCTGATTAGTGGCCACTAATAGATCTCGATCCCTGACTCATCCTGTCCTACTGTTCACTCAATGATACCAATTACTCACCTTCAGGACAAGTCCTGGCCTGAGACGAGCCAAAATATCACTTTTTAATTACCAGGACTTCCTTTGGAATTGATGTTCAGCCTCAGATCAGGTTTTGTCCTGACATTGGCTGAGAGGTGGGGGGTAGGACGAGGGAGGGAGGAGAGGGAGGTTAGTGAGGTTTGAGTGTTGCCGCGGGTGCATGTTTTAAGTTGTGTAGCCATTAAAGAAGCCATGTGTATTAGCTGATCTAGTCTCCAGGGGATGAATTTAATCATACGCCTGTGATCATACCTGCGCTCCTCTACCCCCTCTCTTCCATCTGACATCCTAATCAGGCAGCCTCTCATCCTAGTTTAATGGTACCGGGGACAGACCACATCCTGAGTGTCGGTAGATTGATGTACTGAGTGGCGTACCAGAGTCAGCCCATCTGAAGTTCTTGAGGGGAGAAAAAAAAGAGCAGATTCACAGTATGGATCCAGTTCAAGACAGTTAAAGGATCACAGAGGCGGGTAAAGTGAGAGTCCCCACTCTTCATCACGAAGGCATGTCACTTTTTTTTTCTTTTTTTTCTTTTTTCCCTCCCAGACTGTCCTAAATTATTATTCTCTTTGAAGATGGATCTCGAGATTTAAGATCTTCTCTCCCAGTGATGTCAGTAAAAATCTGCACAGTGGCTTGTTCTCTCGGTGTAACAAATGGCCAAGTTGGCACAGATTCTCAGCGATGGCGCCCAAAAGAAAGCACCGTGACGTGTGGTAGGCAAATGTTGACACAGTGATAAATGTCAATGTTTACTGACCGTGTAACAGCATCAACGGTGGATAAATGTCACATGGATGTATCATGAGGGATTATTTGTGCTATAAATGTACCTGGCTTTATTGAAGCTGTCTCTTTGCATCTCCTCAGTCTTCAGTGGAAAAACTTCAATAAATAGCTTTTGAATTTCTCATCAGAAGTTAATTACCTGTTTGTGGAGGAAGCACATCATTTAATTCTGCTAGGATCCTCCTTACCACCAAAAAAAAAAAACATGAAACAGAGGAGTGTGAAGCTTGTAGTGTCTCTGTTGGTGTATGATGACATGACTGTACCCGCTCAGTGACAGTGACGTACATGTCTGCACTGCTGGTAGTCACAGGCTGGCCGGCCATGAGCAGCCACTGATGGGCTTTATGAGTCACCGCTGGAAAGGCTGCACAGGCTGGCGGGGCTTTGGCAGCAAATAAAAAGCGTGTTTATGACCCAATGCCAAGTCAAAAGAGCAACAAAAGATGGCAAAGAGACTGGTGCAGGTTTAAGCCGTCTGGACAATTTTTAACTGTGGGACTCGTGGTCATAATTGTGTCCGTTCTTGGGTCATGCTCTCTTTACACTCACCAATAACAATTACCAATGTACTGTTTTCAGCTGGAAGTCAGCCAGAGATGAGCTGTAATGTGAATGCTCTGTAGGCCCAAATACATCATGGGTGCTCAGTGTGTGTGTGTGTGTGTGTGTGTGTGTGTGTGTGTGTGTGCGTGTGGAAAACGCCAGTCTGTAGTCATACCCTTGTTAAAAAACAGCCCTAAATATCTACAGAAGTTTGAGATATAACAACTCAATTAGCCCATGTGTTGACTCACTGTTGTTGTGAGCATTTTAACTTTTCATCTTCCCGCCTGGTGCACTTACTTAAATTGTAGATCCAAGAATAAGCTTTAGAGGATTGTCCTAACAGCTAGCAGAACAGTTGGCAAACTTTAAAAGTCACTGATTTAACTTTTTTTTTATAGAAATCATGAGGAAGAAAGTGAGTATCCTGGCAGAGAGCTCACATCCAGTTTGAGCTCTTGAGCTCCTATAGAGTGCCTCTGACAACTAAGAATGCATTTAAAAATAAAGTATTCTTAATTCTGCCAAGTGACTGATGAGATTTAAGCCATTAACCATCCTTAATGCGTAATGTGAGCTTGTCTCTGTTTGTCATGCAGACTGCCTCATCGTAAGAATCAGGTGAAATGCGTCTTCATGTTTAGGAGAGCTTGAAGACGAGTTTTCCAATCTGGTGCATAATAAAGATCTGATCTATTGTATTCTATTCTGCTGCTCTAAATGTCTGTAAAGGCTTAATGTTACCAGACACAAGCCATGTTAAGTTAAATTAAATTATCTTAAAGAGATTCCCTGCCACCGCTATTGCAGAGTTGCACAGTTCTGGGAAGTTCAGACAGCATCAGTCACTGAAAAAGCCACTGGTGTTTTCCATAAATCATTTACCATTTAGTGAAAGCTGGAGGCTCTCCTGCTTAAAATCTGATCCCACTCACTGTGAAAATTAAAAAGGGAGCAGATTATGATCATGCAAAATCATTGGCCTCATCAATTTCCCTGTAGCACATAACTTTCCTCCCCAAAGATGTAGATTCATACATGTTGATATGAATATTTCTACACCATCAAATATTACATGTGCTGTTTCTTCTTCTTTGCTCTCCCTTTTGTTGCTTTCAAAGATCAGAAACCTTACAAGCTGGGAAACACTCAGGCACTCTGGGAAACTGTATCAGCCCTCCAGTATTGTGATCTAGGGTTTTTTTCTGCTCAAGTTCATGTGCGAGTGGTCATTGGATGAGTCATGTTATTCCCATATGAACAGAAATGTATCGCTGGAAAACACTGGAGCGTGCTTTCACACCATTGTGTCATCTCATTCACTCTCTCGTGATTCACGCTAACGCTGTATGTAAGTCGGCTCCAGGCTCTGGATTTTAACCACGGGGAGTTGAATATTTATGCCATAATTAGCGCTTTATTGAAATTCATATGGAGTGTTATGTAAGACATAGTGGCAGTTATACACATTGTGATGTGCAGGGGTAGGAGAGAGACAGAGAGAGGAGGGGAGGGGGGGGGCGGGGGGGAGGGGGTAGAGGCGTGGGAGGAGAGAAGAAGAAGAAGAGAGACGCTGATGTAGACAAGAGGACGGAGGGATGAGCTGGGTGTGCTTTCCCGGCACAGCAGAGGACATTAAGTTTGCACTGATGTTTATCCACTTTGTCTGGGATGCAAACACACTGGACCAAGGGGGAGGGGAGGGGGGGGGGGGGCTTTTTAAACAATCTGAATCCATTAATTGAATCTAAATCCTCATCAAATCCGTGTTGTGTCAGCTTTTTTAACATCTTTCAGTCATGAAACTTTAAAAATAACCACAACTTGAAGATATAAAATATCACCAACAATTCTGATAATCAATGAATCATTTTGAATCATTTTAAAGAAAAAAATGTCCGAATTCTCTTATTAATTAGTCATCTTTGATAATAAACTCAAATCTTTATGTTATAACAAGACATTTGAGGTCATCCAGGGTTTAGAAAACAGTGATTGACAAGTTTCACATTTTATAGACCAAATGACTAATTGATTAATCGAGTAAATGATTGACAGATTAATCTATAATGAAAAAAGAATCGTTAGTTGCGGCTCTATAAATAACAACGTGAAAATGAGATGAGCAGCATTAGATATGAAATAAATATATTAAATAAGCACTGCGGCTTGTTTATTTTTGCATAACTTATTTTTCAGGAGCTGTTTGCTTCAAATCCTTTAAGTTTTAATGCAGAACACTTTATTTTGGAAAGTTTAAATCCTTGATATGATATGTATGAATGTTATGATTCTGTCTCAGTATGCCAGATGCCCTCAGACTTTTTACCAGCTTGTTGAACTGGACTGAGTGGGAGAAGAACAGATCAGATATGTGGCAGATTATTTTAAAGGACCACTTGAGATGCTGTTACTCACTGCATTGAACCTTTGTCCACATGATTTACTGCCTAGTTCGTGTACGTGTGCTCGATTTGGAAGAGCAAACAGAAATGAAGTGAGGTAATTTCAGTTTTAAATCTGGGTTGTCAGAATAAAGATGAGGTACATCGCTATGGTAACTTATGTTGGAAAGCTTCAGATGGTTTGATCACAACCTGTCAACACTCTCACAGTGACCCTTCACATCACGAGAAAATAAAAAAGTCATCATTCCTACAGGATCCCAACATGGACTAGTAACAAAAAGAGTATACATATATTTCTGTATCAGTAGTCACATTTATTGTTGCTGTGTTTTTTATCCCTGGAGTGACAGCTGACAGTCTGGATGATTTTATACTCTGTCAGAATAAAGTGAGACAACTGTTTCATGATAACCGCAAATAAAATCTTAAATTTGTCTTTTATTATGAAAAATAATCCACACCCCTTTAATTGGCCTCTATCATTAAAAACACAACATTTGAGTCAGACAGACCTCATCAGTCATGACTTTCCCCACTCTTTGCTTTGGTTACATACATATAGGCGGTTTCTTCATCATCCAACTAAAAAAAGAAAGAAAAGAAAGTCCTCCCTCTATTCTAAGTTATATACAATAACTTCTACATGTACATTCATCCTTAGTTTGCTTTTAATATGTGGAAACTATTTCTAGTGTATCCACATCTTCTTCTTCTTCTTCTGTTGTAATTACAGCCTATCATTTACATTTGACTTCATTAAATATGTCTTCTCTCTGTCTCTAAATGTCACCATCTCAGACTATTGCAACTTCTTCACGTACATGTAGACACAAATAGGATGAATTATTTCCCACTGTTACTTAATATTCAGTCTTGCTCTGACTCCCTCCAAACCTCTTACCCTCTGCTCGGTCTGTGCTTATCACCAGATCAGTCATAGCCGACGTTGCCCTGAGGCTTTTGAGCAGACATGTCGAGAGCCGAGTGTCCTTCAGGCCTGTTTATTCTGCTGCTGCAGGCTGAAGATTGACGATGCTCTTGAGCTGGACAAAGCAGGACTGGATGATGTTGTGTTGATCTGAAGGATCTGCTTTGGACTGACTCATGGGGCATAACTTTTTTTTTTTTGGAAAATCAATCTTCTGACTATAAATGAATAATGAAGGTCTCAAAGCCTTGAAAATGAAACTGAAGGTCAAAGAAAGTGGATGGTTTTACATCCTCAACTTAAATCAGTGTCTCTACCCAACATTGGATACTAAAGCTGTTACTTCTAATAATTACTGAAATTATAAATCTGTGCTTTTAGGAAGTACAACTGTGAAACATGAGGCTGTTAAATGTAGGAGTGACCAATCCTGTCATCTAAAGCAAACATGCGGCCCGTGGGCCAGAACCGGCCCGCCGAGGTATCCAATCCGGCCCACTTTCCTTCCTGTCTGTTTTCCTTCCTTCCTTCCTTCCTTCCTTCCTTCCTTCCTTCCTTCCTCCCTTTCTTCCATCTGTCCTTCTTCCCTTTCTTTCTTTCTTTCTTTCTTTCTTTTTTCCATCTTTCCTTCCCATCTTCTTTTCCTTCCTTCCTGCCTGCCTTCCTTTCTCCCTTCCTTCTGTCCTTCCTCCCTTTCTTTCTTTCTTTTTTCCTTCTTTCCTTCCTTCGTTCCTTCCATCTTTCCTTCCCATCTCCTTTTCCTTCCTTCCTGCCTGCCTTCCTTCCTCCCTTCCATCTGTCCTTCCTTCCTTCCATCTTTTCAATGGTCCGGCCCACATCAGTTTAGATTGTTCTGTATGTGGCCTTTGAATGAAAATGAGTTTGACACCCCTGATCTAAAGTGAAAGCATAAGCTGTTCCTTACATGGGTGATTGTAGGGTTGATGTGTGAGGCGTTTTAAGTGTAACAACTGCATGCTGCTCCTCTGTGATACTCAACCAGCGCCTCCCTGCCGGCAACAGTTTGGAGAAATTTTGTATTCAGCAAAGACAGACCTTGTTCCAAATATAGCCTACTCGGCGTTGGTGTTCTGATCTTGTTTGGGTTTTATTTTAATTTTCGAGTGCCCTGGAGAGCTGGAAATTATAATGTGTGGATGGAGGAGCACCGTTTTTTTTTAGTTTAAAAAAACTCCTTTCACTCACTCCTACCACAGTGCCTTCCTTCGTAATTAACGGCCTCTTGTGAATAGAGAATTTGTGATGGAGAGGGAGAGAGAGAGAGAGAGAGAGAGAGAGAGAGAGAAAGAAAGAGGAGAAGGCAGTGATAGAAATGGAGTCAGTTCCAGCTGGTGGGAGGATGCTGCTGACTGGAACTAGGAATATGATTGAGATCATGAAAAAAAATGAAAGCATGAATAAATGGATGATTCAGTGGCAAGAGGGGGTGGGGGTGGGGGGCAGAGGAGGCAGAGGGACACGGAGGCATAAAAGAGGACAGAAGAGAGGAAATCTTCACATTTCAGGACTGAAATATCAATAATAGGAAGGCTGCAACTACTGATTACTTTAATTGTTTATCTCATGATTATTTGCTTGATTAACCGTTTAAAATATCAGAAAATTATGGCAATAAATGTTTCCCAGATGTCCTCAGATTTCTAGTTTGTTGCATGTTTAGTCTGCTTGAATTGAACTCAGCTGTGTTTACCCCCTCCATGAGGTTTGTGTGGGTTGGTGTGAAAAGAGTTTGGGACTTAGGCCAAACTACTGGACTTATAAAGGTGGTCTCGGTCAGCCTGTAAGTAAATCCTGATATGGTTCATTTCTAAATGTGAACCTCTACTGCACCAAGCACAGGAAGCTTACGCGTGGTGGCGGTAATGCACCATGCTGTGTATATATTACATGTTTTAGGTGTGTAACCGAGAGTATAGGGCCTTGCATGCATTTATTCACGATCATATTCATTCATTTATTATTACTACATGTCGTTATTTAGCCTATAGTGGTCATATGTAGGCTAATATTCATTATTAATGACTATTTTAGGTAGCCTACAGTATAGGACCAAGTATGCATTTATTCACGATCATATTCATTCATATATTGTTCCTACATGTTGTTATTTAGCCTATAGTGGTCATATGTAGGCTAATATTAATTATTGATGAAAGGGTATCAGCTATTTATGACTATTTTAGATATGTAGCCTACAGTATAGAGCCAAGTATGCATTTATTCAATTATTCAAGGAGCTACATGGATTCTGTAAACATAAGCTGCTTTTATGAAAGTCATTTTACATGGGTCAATTTAGTGATGTATCATGTGTGCAATTGTGACCTTACTTCATGGATCTCCTTTATATGGTAAATACAAACAAATCATGGTGGGGTCTCATTAGAGCCAGCTGTCTTCTGTGATAAGATCTTCTATGATCTGAGAACATCCTTCATGATTTCACGCAAAGAGCAATTTGATATTTAATTCAATATATTGTACATATTTCCTCCTGGACTATTTACAAGGCTTAAAAATGATTTCTTTAATCTCTGATATATTAAACCAACATGAATTTATCTTCCCTGCAGCACACATGTTGACGACTACCTGAGATTCACAGTGAAATGTAACATCTGACCACAGCATCTGCCTCATGGTTAATACATGGACCACTATAGAAAAGACAATATGCACTGCAGTACTAGACATTCAGCTTATATACAGACATCAGCAGGCTGCACTCCGCTCCTGCAGCCACCTTCCCAAAAACCAGAGTCGCTTCCAAATCAAACGCTCAAGAAGAAAATAATTTGAAATGAATTTGAGTGAGGCACAGACGAGTACAAATGATTAGACCTCAGCCCGATGAAACCATAAAACTAACAAATGGCCTCTGTCAGAGCCTGGCCAACAGTGGCTGGGGTTGTAGTACCATCACACACACTCTCAGCCTTGTAATGAGAAATGTTTGGATGTGGTCTTGAGCAGCTTCTTGGAAAGTGTCCCAGACAGCTGAAATATGGTATCAGCGACACAATGACAATCACTCACTTGGTTTTTAGTCTCCTCTCAACTATAATGAACACGGAATAATAAATCATGTGGACAGGAGAGCATGGTGCATTTTACAAGTGTGTGTGTGTATGTGTGTGTGTGACTGAGAGAAGGACAAGCACACATTTTATTTTTGTGTGTATGAGTTATTAACACCTAGAAGCAGTGATTGAAACTTGAAGACTTTCCTCCATTAAGTTCAGGTTTGATACAAGTTTGCAGTTATTCAGACTCATTCACACTCACATGCCTTTATTCATGTTCAAAAATGCCTGTGTGCACATGAGTGAAGCTGAAATATGACATATTCCCGACGGTGACAACAGCACAGTTAAACATTCAACAGTGCGAATTAAATATGAAAATTAAAAGGTAATTAATCAGCTGGAGTAATAGCACTTTTTAGGAGTGACAGGGTTACAATAACAGAAGGGGAGCCAGGAGCAAGCTGGGAGGAAGTGGCAGCCCATTAACTAGCACCAGGAGCAGTAATGACATGGTAGAGTTAAGAGAAACATGTATTATTTACTGATCTGGGCTTTATTTGTAGTAGTGAGTAAATGCCTCAAGAAGATGAGATTAGACATTCAAGGCCAGAACAGGATAGTTTGAAATGAATGAACTGAATAATTTAAGTATGTAAAGTGTCACATGTCAAGAGATTGCTATTATATTAAAAAGGTAACCTAGGGGCTTTTAAATCTGTAATCAAAAAATGTCCCAAAGGATGTATTTATACAGAAGCCGCAGGTTTTAACAAGCAATGAAAAAAGGATTCAAATCTCAAGTTGACACAGTTAGAGAATGCTTTATTTTAGAGTCAGTCACTTTATAATTTGATAACAATTTATTGGAAAAAAACTGTAATTTGGTACGAATAGAAATAAAATAGAAACATTCTGTACACATATATGAACTGTAACCAAGACCATATCTGTCTGACTGGTACAAGGAGAAGCAATCCAGAGCTGATCTAGAGATACTCACTCACTGTCTGAGCCTTTAAATGAATATATACAGTGGTCCAGAGTATCAGAAGTAGCACTGAGATCTAACAGTACCAGCAGTACAGAGCTGACGATGAGATGAGAGTATAGGAAATGTGTCTTCAGAAGAATTGATACTCAAATGTATCATCAATAGTTGAGACTGTCCAAAATAAAAGAGCTGTAGTCTATAAAATGTCAGAAAATGATGAAAAGTGTCGATCAATGTTTCCCAAAGCTGAAGATGCAACCTAAAATGCCACACATCAGTTTATAACCCAAAGATATTCAGTTACTATCATAGAGAACTAAAGAAATCTAAAAATATTCACATTTAAGCAGCTGGAGCCAAATAATTGTACCTTTTATTTTGAAAAATTATTTTTTAAAAATGACACAAAATGATAAATGTATCATCAAATGAGTTGCTGATTAAGTTTCTGTCAATAAACTAATGGATAAATCAACCAATTGTTGCAGCTTTAACTAAGACAAATACTAGAGCAATGGATTCATACTGAGCAGATACCTCCAATATTACAAAACATATTCATAGTTTTACTAATAAAGACGAATCAGATCTATAAAGGAATATCTGTGCTAGACAAAAAGCGTAATAATCCTTTAATTATTATGAGCTACCACTGAGCAAGCTGTCATCATTTATGTTACAGTTGAGGAAAGCACTGGCCTGGAAAGAATGAAATGAAGCTGCAGGACAGATGTTTTTGGCAGCCATTATCACAGACACGGGCAATAGATTCCAGCAGGTATTGCATCAGATGACCAGCAGTGCCTCTCATGGTAAAATATAGCATCCCTGTGCCCCACATACATACCCCCCCCCCTCCCCCTCTCTCTCTCTCTCTCTCTTGCTTTGTAGGGGTTTGCTCAAGGCTTCACATAAATTAAAGTGACAAGCCCTTGTCTAGATGTTCCCTCCGTCTGCTCCAGACCCCCCTCTGTTTTATAACACTTCTCTCTTTTTTTTTTTTTTTCGTCTACCATGGAAACACACCGACATGCAGCTTCACTCTTCACTCTGCAATATTTACATCTGTGACCAACTCAAACGTCTCTTCTTTTTCTGTCACAGAGCGAGACTCAGCAAATATTGCTGTTGTTAGGCATGAAGCCTCAAAGGAGCACTTTTCAACTTCTCAGGAATGAACAAACATGAATTGTACGCTACTCATGCCGCTGTAGGTTTGAAATATAACAAAATTAATGAAAGTATGGTTGGTGAAGAGCTTTTGATTTTCATTTATCCACGCTGCTCACATCTGGAAACAAACCTTCTTGCTTTTTAATAAATATACTTTCACTAATTCCCTATACACATGCAATCTAAGAGTCAGTTTCTCACTATATAATTAAACATGTATTACTGGTTAAAAGGATAGTGCTTACCCAGGGCAGTGTGCTGCTATGATATGCTGACTTTGATGAATTTATAATAAATAATATAATGTATGCAGTTACTTTGGGGAATCAATTGCTGTAACCAGTTTATAAAGTTTCTTAACTCCAAGCTAATGAGTTTAAGGTCTTGCTTCAGTGCTCGTTATAGGACCTTAAAGCACAGATCAATAATGACTATAGACTTTCTGTCGAAAACACAGCAGGTCATGTAATTTATAGTCTGCCACTTTAAAAAAAACAAAAAAAACCCCACAACCAACAGAAACGTGAACAGGAAGTAAGGAGCTTGGTGTATTCAGCATGTATGAGTATATAGTACATGAGATAGAACTCAGTCTTATTTTCTACTAAATTCAACAATCACTGATGTAATATACATGTTCAACATCACACTAGCACTACGTTATATTATAGAGTTAAAAAAAAGTGTGATATCTATTCATACATCATTTCTACTTTGGTTATATTGTATAGTTATGGGAAAGTAGCTGGGAAGTGTCTTATTTGCTCTATTCTAGACCAAGAAAATTAATTCAGATAACATTGATTATATCAAAAGTAATATGGGTAAGGTAAAGAAAGGTGAGTTTTATCTGTCTGTATTACCACTCCATGCTTTTTATATTCTGACAAAGAAAGAACAACCTTTCAGAAAATTATCCCTCTTAGAAATCGACTTTCATGTCAGAAACTTTAAATAAGTAAATATATTAATGTTTTAAAATGTACTTTAATATACAAGATCGAAGTCTTATTTTCAACCTAATTTAACAGTCAGTCATGTAATTTAAATATATATAAACCTTATATACAGTCACCGGCCACTTCATTAGGAACACCTGTGCAATCTAATTCAATCCAATGCAACAGCTCTGCTTTAAATTCTACAGTTTTGAAGTTTATACATATTCAGTTTGTTGTTAACATTGTCAAAAATGTGATAATTCTACTTTATGTTTATTACTGAGGTCATACTTAGTGGTGGTGGCATACTGAGGTGCATTATATTGACTGATGTTCCCTTATGTATGTTAATGGGGTGGACAAAATATTAGGTTACATTCAATATAATGGTAAATGGACTGTACTTATATAGCGCCTTTCTAGTCTTTACGACCACTCAAAGCGCTTTACATTACATGTCATTCACCCATTCACACACATTCACACACTGATGGCAGGAGCTACCACGCAGGGTGCCAACCTGCTCATCAGGGGGAATTTAACCATTCATTCTCATTCATACACCGTTGGCGCAGCAACAGAGGTTATTTGGGGTTAAGTGTCTTGGAGGACGACCGCTCTACCTCCTGAGCCACAGCCGCCTCAATGCACCCTAAAACACCACCATCGCCCACTATGACCTCAATAATAATCATAAAGTAGAATTATCACCTTCCTGACAATGTTAACAAAAACTGAAAATGTTCATAAATGTAGAATTTAAAGCAGATTTTTTATGTATTGGATTGCATTACATTACACAGGTGTTCCTAATAAAGAGGCAAGTGAGTGTTAAATAACCTACAGTATACATTTACTGTCTACTGTTTGTACCTGTAAAATCTGTGCTGCAAGCTTGTGTAATATACTGTATACTTACCTGCAGGTTGAACATTTGTCAGCCTGCAGGTCTTTGCATTCAAGCTTTCCAGCCTACATTCACGACCTGTGAGGCAAAAACACTTGAAAATACTTGCGTGGGTCTGTGTTTGCATGCACACAGACGTTTGACATGTTTACTGTGTGGTCTGGTTTTATGCTATGAGCTTTGTAAGAAGATCACATCTGATAAAGAGGGTGATACAGAGCATGTAAAAAGAACACGATAATGTAGTTTATTAGGTTATTTTTAGGTTGTAACATATAACACAATATCTTTGACATTGTTAAAGCTCTTCAAAGGGTTTTATCTTCTCCCTGCACATTCCTTCCCACTGTTATTTCTGTCATTTGTGTGATTTTAATTTGTGTAAATAAGCACTATCTTGTTCCTGTGACTGATCAGTAATATTAATTGATCACATTCCCTGATGCACCTTCTCCAAATTAGCTGTGCTTTATATGTCATTGGTCACAAGGGGGCACTAAACCATTCCCCAAACAAGAAGACTTCCTTTCCATTTATGTCGCCTCTCCTTGAATGATTTTGACATATGTGAGACAACACTGCTGTCATAAACTGTAATAGCAAAGGGATGCTGCTCTGCAACAATTTTTTTTTCTTTTACTTGCCTCAGGGTTCCCAGAATAGTTGCAGTTGTTGGAATAGACAGATGTTGCAGCTGTTTTCACAGAGGGTGTATTGCTAGAGGTGTGTTTGTGTTTTTGTGGTGTTCTCATATGTCTGTGTGTGTGTGTGTGTGTGTGTGTGTGTTTGTGTACAGAACAATGGGACTGTGTATGAGTGTTTAGGGACAAACAAGACACAAACAAGGAGAACAGTGTTCTTTCTAGGCATTAATATACTGTTGCAGGAT
Organism: Scomber japonicus; assembly: GCF_027409825.1. Taxonomy (NCBI): domain Eukaryota; kingdom Metazoa; phylum Chordata; class Actinopteri; order Scombriformes; family Scombridae; genus Scomber; species Scomber japonicus. The sequence goes on along the minus strand of NC_070597.1, from coordinate 7,303,069 downwards.
GCTCAAGGACAGAATCAGTGCAGGGATGTTACGGCTGGAGCATTGTTAGTCCTCACATTAACACTCTCGCTGCTGCTCGCTTGACATGCCTCAAGGCCTAACCTATTAACTCATGTGTTTAAACAATACACTGTGTGCCTGCCGTATTAGTGCTAACCTTCTCTCTTATTTACAGTGCAATGAGCAAGTAAAAGCACGTCTGGTTATCCCTCCTTTTTTGTCTGTTTATGATACATCATGTATACTTTTACATTATTGCTGACCATTTCTTTAATGCTTCTTCATTGATTTTCCATCTTTCAGGCAGCCATTGCTTCTGTTCATTTCAGTAAGCTGTGGAAATGTACTTGCCGAGACTTGAAGCCTCTTGATATGTGTAATCCATCACAATGAACAATTTGTTGCCTTGAGTGTTTATTCAAGAGATGTTGTGGTTGTAAGCAGGAGCCATTTTCTGCATTTTTGTGATGCTCCAACATTTGAGAATTTATATTTATCTGTCTAAAAGCATCAAACTGAATCAAATCTGGGAGACAAACACAGAGCACACAGGTAAAGAAGGTATAATATGAATTTGGTTGTGTCATGCATTGAAAATAATGCTGTTCAACAGCCAATTTTAATCCTAAGGGGATATTGAGCCATTCTCTTAAACCTCTCCTCTTGAATGTCCCTCTCTTATAGGCACTAAATGTCTGATTTACTGATGTATTAATGTTGTGATGTGGCTGATCCTCCTGTGACTTTTACATTTCCTCCATTTTAGGGGGCCATTCTCACACTTTACTATTATTTTCTAGCATCTCAGGCATCTATTGAAATGTGTTTTCATATTCTGCTGCTTCCCAACTCATAAAATATATATGTTATAATCACTTTAACCATTTTTGAAATGAAATGTGATGTAAATTGAGCTTAAAATGTTATCCCTGACCTTGGAAACAGCTTCACTTCAAGGTCTCTTTAAGTATCTTTCTATCTGAACTGTTGTATTTGCTTGATTATACAGACATGTTATTCATTTTGTGTCTATATATACCATACCAGACCTTAGCCATGGGAACCAACACTGCAGAAACATTCACTTTGAAAAATAAGCAGCTGTAATATGTGAAAACGTTTTTTTCCCCTTTCAACAATATACAGGTGACTGCATGGGCTGTACACTGTGATTGATTAAGTTAGGATGAGGTTGAAGTCCTAAAATCAACCAGTGGCAGTCTACAAATGAATGTTATACTTTATAAAAGTGGTTAGTAGTGAAGTAAAGTGTTTATATTAGAGGTTTATGTTCTAAAACAGGCACAACCATCATTACAGTATGTGTCTGAAACGGTTATTTTCCTGTCCTCACACTCCCACTGCAGGTCGAGAGAAGAGAAAGGGTCCCATGATCTCTGCCGGTGATGCCGAGTTCCCGCGGGATTACCACACCATGGCCGCCAGCGGTGGCGGCCGCGGGGCCCGGCGGTTCCCCGACAACACCAACGGGGGGTTCACATCATCCTCACTGGACCGCCGGCACAACTCCGTGGCCGCCAAGAGCCTGGAGGCCTTAAACAGCATCCACAAGGCCGACATCGAGCGCCAACGGGACGCGCTCATGGATCTCCAGAAAAACAAATACTCCAACAGCCCCGGCAGCATGTCGCAAGGGTCCGCTGCTGTTGGAAGACAGGTAACTTCACTGTCCGGCACCTCATTAGCTGACAACAAACAGAATAAACCAAGGATGCTTGAATGTTTTGGCATGGTATGATAGGTATTATTACACCAAGGCAGCATACAGTAGCTCATAATCAATTAATTTCCATAAAAACAGACCAAGGTTGGATTATTTTTCTTATTGTCTCAAATCGTTTTCAGAGCCAAAAGATATGTAGGACTCCCTCAGCAGCATTCATTCATATCATGTATGAAATTACTGTTGTTTATCCTGGTGAGCACAAAGATTAACAAGCTACAGTTTATGCACTGTTTGTTTGACAGTAAATCACTACACAGTCCTTCGAGAACACCAAGAGACAATACCAACAAACACTGAGATTTTATCATTTAAACTGAGATTGAAGGTGTCCGTCTGAACTGTCAGGATACACTAAATACATCATAAACTGTTCTCAGAAATACTGCTGCTAAAACAAATACAACAGAAACTGTGTATATAACAGATAGACTAAGACAGAAAAGGACCAAACTGGGTGTTTTTATGCCTCATTATCCTGACTATAGTTGGTGTATTCCTGATGTTTTTTGTTGGAGTTTCATTATTCAGATTTTAGTTTAGTTGTCAGAGAGGCGATGCTTTTCGTTCGTGTTTGTTTGTCTGCATTTTTAATGTTTTTCCATCTGCCAGTTTTTTAAGTGAACTTTTCAATATGCGCATAACAAGACCTGAGAGGAAGGGTCAGAGATGTAAAAAAAAAGAAAAGGCAAAACATTACGAAAAAAATCTTTATACATAGATGTGTTAAATACTGGTTGAAAGAACGTCATTGAAGCACATTCCTGCCAGATTACTTTGTGGCCAAATTTCTGCTGTTTATGCCGCAATCATTAAGCTAGTGAGATAATTACTGCAGTGATAACGTTCCAGAGTTTGAGTCCAGATGCGGGTCCTTGATCTATCATTTTACACATATTTATTTTAGGACTTGTGTTGTGTGATGGTGATGTTTTGCTCTGTTTTGAAGTAGCACTCCTAATTTCGTTGCATTTACAATACAATGACGATAAAGGCTTTTCTATTCTATTGTTGCACGGCAGCCCCTCGCAATCACTGAAGTGGCTGAGTTTAAAGCAATAGTGTAGGGCTCCTTTAAAATCTCAGGCCATTGTTGTTATGAAAATAAATAAATAAATCAGGACTATTTATGGTAATATTGGAGTTTTTATGATTTTTGCATCAATTTTATAAAGTTCTCTGATTGGTCAGGTATTTAATTTGTTTAATCTATTCTGGATTAGCAGAAAAAAACCAGGCGGGGAGTTCTGGTCCTCTGAAATGAGGCCAACACGGAAGTAAATTAGAACTGCATTCTATCAAAAGGCCACCAGGGGGCGACCATTTTGGTGTCAAAAGGACTTCCATCTTAATACAAGTCAATGGAGAATTCACCAACTTCTCACTTGATTTCTAACTTCAGTAAACGTTTTCAAAATGTGTTTATGGTCTCAATCGCTAGTTTAAAGCCTTCTTCAATGCAGTATGATGTTCATTTGTGAAATTTTGGCCTCCCTGATTTCATATTTGACGACAAAGCAGGGTATGCATTAGGGAGTGGCTACGTCGTGATTGACAGGTTGATTGACCAATGTCCTCGAGATCCAGCCCTTGCAACCTATCGCAACCTCCCCGCTCCGCCTCATGCCCATATAAGTAGAATCCATGTTTTTATTTTTCCCAGCATGCACCTGAAATTTGTAACGTGTTTATTCTATCCATCATAAAAAAATGTTTTAATTAACTTGCCAGAAATTTGACCTAATCATCATAATGAATTTGTTTTAAAAAAACTTATAAAATTACATAAACTGTCTTGAACCCTGTTGTCCACTCCTACACTGGTCACATGAAAATCAGAGGAAACAAATTACTTCATTAAAAACACAAATTGATCTTTGGTGGGAAGCAACAGTAACATTTTGTGATGTACCTGACAAACAGATGCTTGATTCTTGAGTATATTTGCATAATAACAGTTTATGGAAACCTCAGAAATTCACCTGGAAACAAAACTATTGTTAGCAGAATATATATTAAAAAAAATGTAATTCGATGTAAAGTAGAGAGCCAAGGAGCAGATTTTTTAGTTTAACGTCACCAAAACACCACAAAATACACATTTGCACACTATGCCTTTAGTCTCCTAACAGAGCCTAAAATGGGTATTTTTGAAAATGCACTCCCCTATTTGAATAATCTTGTAAATGCTTATTCTGAGATTGTCTGTAACTATATGTGGTTAGATGCAGATCCAGACACACATTTCTTTACAATAACAAATCTGGAAGAGAGTGCAGCCCTGGGGGAGATATGAGCTCTCTGAGTGCTTTTTATTTCCACATGTGAACATTTTCTCCCTGTTGGATAATAACAGCACATTGGTGGGCTCGGAAACCCACACAAGCGCATTATGTGGCGAGGTGCCTCTGGGGTTTTACACACAGACAGTAGAGGTATTTTCACGACCAGCTCGCAGGGTCAGTAATGGGCACTTTTTTTTTTTATTGTTTAGTATCTGACATATGGAGAAAAGGATTTAACAAAGACAGTGAGAAAATGTCAGAATGTGATATATTAAACTCTTCACTCACGTCAAATCCCTCGCCTCTCTGTCTCTCTGCTGTTCATATCCTCCTTTTCATTCTGCCATCAATCACCGCAGGCTCTGACTTGATACCTGTGACAGATGGTCAAAACAGAACAGGCTGCTTCGGCTTCTCTCCGTGGAGCTCAAAGGAATAGTTTGGGGGAAAAACATGTTTATTTGCTTTCTTTTCCACAGTTAGGTGATCTCATGTTTGTGCTTTTTTTTTTTTTTTTTAGTGATGGAGCTGAGTCAGGATGCGTTTCGCCTAGCTTAGCATAAAAATTGTGAAAAAAAAAGAATGAGCCATATCACTGCCTTATAAGGCTAGCTCGCTATACATGTTGCATCTCATTAGTTTAATCCGTTCATGTTAAGAAAACAACTTGGCGGCAACAGAAAGCTGAGTAGCTGAAAAAAAATCCTTGCTTCATCAGCGAATTTTAGCGCAGGGCCTTTCATCAGTGTGATTAAATGATATTTAAACTATATGCAAACAGTAATATAAAAACAGCATTTCTTCATGCTAGAACTGGAGAATAATTTATCCTTCTATGGCGAGGTAGAGTCCCTAAACACAGATTTTGGATCCCTGATGTTAGACATTATTTGGAATCAGACTCAATTTCCATTTTGTTTCCGTTTAGACTAAATGTCTAAAGTTCAATATTCACTTTCCATTTATCTGTGTTTTGCTCTCCACTAGCTCCTGAGTTTTTTACTAAAAAACTGCTGCCTGTGTCTGGACTTCATGCTGATGAGATCAGTGAGAGTGAACCACAGTAAAGATGCTAAATAGCTCAGTAGAGCTGATGTTAAACTGCACAGTCAGATTATAATTGTGTTGATTTGTCTTTACAAGCTATGTGTTTCCTTTACATGATAAAAAATATTGATTTTGAGCTTTAATATCTTTGGTTGGTCAAAGCAATATTGTATTGATTTCAAGAGTTGTCATTTCTATGAGTCATCCTACAACAACCTGAACAGCTGCATTGATCTTATCCATGCTGGTTACCTTGTGGCAATTTTCCTGTAGTTATGATAAAAACTTCATACTTAATGGGTCAAAACTCCAAGCAACACTTGTAGTCTCTTTCCATATACTTACTTACTTAATTACCTACTTCCTTAATCCTCTTTGCTCCCTGTGGAACATAACAAGGCTGCAACTATCTGCTTCCATCTGGTCCTACCCTGTCCAGTATTTTGCGCCTCGCCCCAAGTTAGATTAGTCGTTTTCATTCCCGAGGTCACAGTTTCTCTGCCAGGTTGTTTTTGGCCTCCTTTGTTTCCTCTTTCCAGGTGGAGTCCATCTCGAGGCTACTTTAGGAATGTGGTCCTGATCCATTTTGAGGACATGTCTGAGCCATTTGAGCTGCTGATGTTTAATATAAAGCACCACATTGTGATAGTTTGTGTTTTTGTACAGATCGACTTTGGAGATCAGTTTCTGGCTAAAAGATTCAACATCCATTTGTGGAATTGATCGATCCACTCACTGCAACTCTGAGCCGTACAGCAGCACTGATTTAACATTGCTGTTACACAGTTGGATCTTGATTTTTTTCTTTTTCTTTATTACGGCTGCACTGCTTTGACTTTCAGATGCTTGCAAATGCACTGCAGGCTTTCCTGAGTCTGAGCTTGATGCTGATGTCTTTGCTGCATGCATTGTGCTCACTTAGGAGGCCTCCCTAATATATGTAAACTCCTTGACATAGTCAGGAAAAGGGGCTGTTTTTAATTAAAGTGATTTTAAAGTATGCACCCACCATTAAATAGGCTCATTTTGGGTTAATACCGCTTCTGTACAAACCCAACTATCACCCCTTACTAGCAAATATGGTGTCACCCATGTCTCTTATTGGACTCTCCCCTATCCTCTCTGCCAGTCTCATCTTTTTAGGTGCCCTATTGGTTGATATGTGTATGGATGTATATGATAGGTTATCCTTTATAGTATTCTTTTTACCTTTTTGAATGTTTTTCTGCTTCATACTGGTCTTGTTTAAGTGTTTCATGAGGACTCGGATGAAGGCCACAAACAGAAATACATTGGTCTAACTATATAGCTCTATAAACTATAAGTGTTGCTGGAGTTTTGACCACTTAAGACTTTTTTCTTTCCTTCTCCTTGCACCTTTAAAGTAGGTGAAGTTGTTCTAGAAAGGTGTACTCTGACCCCATTCTGAATGCCATAAAGGTCTGATTGGCTCGGTTGTTTTCCCAGTCAGGAACGCAGTGGTCAAAGAGCACAACACCAGACCTATTTTAATTTGCTAAAGAAAACTGTGACACAGGCATCCATTTAGAGGTCTGGAACAAGAAAAAACATGAAACTTCAATGCACTGTAATTTCTGTCCATGCACAATATTTGCTTATTAGAGATTTTAGAGGTGTTGGTATAAGCCTGACTAGCTGCTTCCAGTCTTTATAGTAAGACTGCAACACTGTACATAACACAGAGGACATTAGATTGATATTGATCTTCTTATCTCACTCAAGGCAAGAAAACAAACACATCTCCACAAAATGTTGAGCTATTCCTTTAAGTCTGCTTCCCTTCAAATATTACTCAACTGTCCCTCTCCTCTCATCTCATCTCATCTCATCTCATCTCACCCGTCCAACTCCTCCTTCCTCTCCTCCCACTCTTTGCTTTCCATGTGCTGTGTCTATTTACCCACACGAGCCTCCATCTATCTCCTGATGGAAAAAGGTGGACACAGCAAGAGAGAGAGGGGAGAGAGAGAGATAGAGAGAGAGAGAGGGGAGAGATGGAGAAACAGGTGGAGTCTGCTGTCGTCATGGCAACCCACCATTTCCCATATAAGGCAACTGAGTGATATCATATGGTTGGCAATGCCTGGGCTTTGGAGGGAGGCACACACTGTACTGAGTGAGAGGCAACAGCAGCGGGAGAGAGAACGACAGGGAGAGAGACGGTGAAGGAAAGAGGGAGGGTTTTCTTTTAACGTTTATGTTAGGGACGAGAGAGAGAGAGAGAGAGAGAGAGAGAGAGAGAGAGTGACATACAGAGGAAGTGAGGAGAGAGAGTGAGAGGACAGGAGGAAGAGGAGGAGGGGCAGGAAGAGATGCTAACTGCCTCTTAGGCGCTACTACGGGTACCAGCGAGGGGGGACTCTGGCAGATCCTCAGGGCGCGGGAAAGACACCGAGCCGCAGTGAGGAGAGGAAAAAAAAAAAGAGAGGAAAAAAGATGGATAGGGGGGAGGAGGAAGAGGGAGGCGTGTGGAGCAGGAGGATGCACCAGGCGGCCGATGTGCTCATTAAGTAGCAACGGTAACTCTCTCTATCCCCTGTCTTTGCATCCTCAGCTGAGACCTTTCAGCGTTGCTCTCTGTGGTGCTGCCATGACTGTGTGTGTGATGCTTCTGTCGCTGCGTGTGAGACGAACGAGCAGAGGGTGCAGGAGTGATGTAAAGTGCAAGGAGTGTGTGTGTGTGTGTGTGTGTGTGCGTGTGAGTGTGCGCTTCTGCTTAATGTATTTAGTGCAAATGATGTAAAGACAGGTAGACCTGATGAGGCACACAACTCATCTCATGCTGCTTCTCTGTTTTTAATGTGTGAGTAAGTGTATAACTAAGTGTGTGTGTGTGTGTGTGTGTGTGTGTGTGTTTTTAGGGGAGGGTCCATTTGCTCCCAGGCAGGCAGGCAGGTGTTGTCCAGGTGTGTCTGTGCTGCCGCAGTGATGTGTGTTCATGTTACTGTGCACATGCATGTGTGTGGCAGCCTGTCAGCGGGGGGGTGGGGGGTGGGGGGTGGGGGGTGTGGGAAAGAAATGTGTTGTGAAAGCAATTAAAACAATGTGAGTTAATGCACATGTGTGTGTGTGTGTGTGTGTGTGTGTATGTGTGTGAGTGTCTGTGTGTGTGTGTGTTTGGGCTAGAAAGGAAGGAAGGCAGACTCTGAGTGAGAGGAAAAGGGGAAAAAAAGAGGGTGGGTACAAAGATGGCTACTTGGCATGCAGGTCAGGGATGAATGTCTCTCTGCTCATCCCTATCTGTCTCTCTCTTATGCTTTTTCTCTTTTTCTTTTCCCTTCTTTCTCCCCCGTCTTCTCTCTTAAGCCCTGTCTGTCTCTGTGCTTATGTGCGCCTTGGGATTTCAGCTCAAGTGATTGAGAAATATTGCAGGCAGTAATCACTGAGTCACGGTGCATAGGGGGCCTGTTTGTGTTAGATGAGACAGGTTTTATGTTCCAAAAAATGTCCGCTTGTTGGTGCATTAAATTATTTGTGGAGTGACTTGGCGGTAGATTTTGCCATTTCAATTTAAGGTGAATAAATGAAGCGGGTGGGTGATTACACAGTGCACACAGCTCTCTGAATGGTAAGATATATTAGGGATTATAACACTGTGGGTGCTTGACATTCAGAATTATCAGCTGTTTGTTTCTGTCTCAATAATTCTGACAAGAACCTGTGAGAGAGGTGATAATATGAACGCCTATTTCCCTGCTGTCAACTCAGAATTACAAAGCTGTCGCCTGCAAGTGCTTCAAAGTTACAGGAGGTTACAGAGGTTGTTGGCTCTATATCTTGAGAAATGATTATGGACGGCATTGTTTTGTTTTTTTGTGTGTGTGCAAGGATTAGGCAGAAAACTAAAGTGGTTAGAAATGAATGGAAGTAGGCTGTTTATTTATTGTAAACTCTCAATTATAGGAAGGCAAATGGTCAGTTTGAAGAAAATCAGGTAAAAGTCAAAACTCTTCCCCAATGTGTCAGAAAGCAGGATGTGATAGATGTTGTTTTATTCATAAATAGACAAATATACTGTGACAAATTTAAGGAAAGACTAATATTTGTGTGTCTTAATATTGTGTTAGACCACCGTGTGCCACCAGAACAGCTTCATTGTGCCTTAAAAAAAAGAAAAATCTCCAATAGGTGTTTAATTGGGTTGAGATCTGGTGACTGTGAAGGCCATAGTAATGATTCACATCATCTTATAATGCTCATCAAACCATTCAGTGACCCCTCATGTCCTTTGGATGAGGGGGGGGGGGGGGTATTTTCATCCTAGAAGAAACCACTCCCATCAGCATCACTCGGATTATCTTTGTATTGATTTGCATTGACCTTTCCCTGTAAGAGTACGAGTAGAAAATACCCCCCCCCCCCCCCCCCCCCCCCCCCCCACACACACACACACACAGCATAACAGAACCAGTGAATCCCCTCACTCCTCACTGTAGGGGTCAAACATTCAGGCCTGTACCGTTCTCCCTCTGTGAATGCCACACATTCCCTCGCCCACTTGTTGAGAGGTGAAGGATGACTCATCTTATCGTATCACTTTTTATCTCTGTATACCAGTGCAGATGTTTCTTGCACCACTGAACTCTAAAATGTGCATTGATCTTTGTAATGATGGGTTTATGCACTGCAGGCCTATTATAATACCCCTCTCTATCTAATTGTCGACAGACTGTTCTTGCTGACAGTCTGATCGCATCCTGTATTGGCAATCTCAGTCATCTGAGGGAGAGCTGATGATCTGTTGATGATCTGGTTTTTATCTTGCATGTGACACTAATGAAGGACCATCATGCTACTTACTGACGTCTTTCCCCTAGATCTAAATGCAGATGTCACTTAAGTCATTTTTCCTATTGAAACACTGACCGAAGCTCCGGCCATCCATTCCTCAACAGTAAACCCTCTTCCTTCATCAAATCAGAATTAACTGGGCCTGCAAATCAGCATTTTCATACATGCCACAGAGCATGATTGGATGTTAATTACTAAATTGTACCATGCAGTGCACCTGTGTGGAAGCATCTGCATTTGTTATGTGCCCCCATTCATTTATTCAGGTTTTTCCTTTTAATTATTCCGCCATCTGTATGTTTCTCTGGCGGGTCTGTCTGTAACTTACCCGCTGCTGCTATCGTTGACAGACAGATACTTAAACTATCATAACTACAAAACAGCCAATTTATGTTTAAAGACGCTGATGCAAAAAGTATTGGTATGAACAGAAGCAAGTACGAGAAGTTTAGGATGAAAATAGGAAAATGTTCTCACATGAAACTCAATCTCAGTTAACATTGAGGCAGAGAAAAAGAAAGTAAAATAAAACTGTAGCACACGTCCTCGTTTGACTTTATCATCAAATTACCAAATTTCATTAGAGTCATCAAACACTCCTAATTAAACTCTCTTGAATGAATCATTTCTTCAGTGTCATTCTGAAGGGTTTTTCATGAAAGATTAGTCAGAATAATTTGTAACCTGTCCGCCTGGGTCAGAACAGACAGTCAAACGTGACAATAATACTTAAAGAAAGGTCTGAACAATTAAATTATTATTTATGTAGCATGATGGTGTGATGGATGCTGTAAATATAAGATAGAATATAAGAAATCTAACAAATGGAAGTACCCTTTTCAAATTTCAGGAAAGGTCAATCATTTTCTGTAGAAAGACTGAAGAAAAACTTGGCTGCATGTTTTTATTTATGGTATAAAAAGTGCAAATACAAATTAAAAATGTGCTGCTTTTCTGGGTAATCTATTACAGGAAATTGAAAATGTTGACCAGACTGTTTTCTGATGTTTTATAGACCAAATGATTAATCATGAATATAATCAGCAGGTTAGTGGGTAATAATTGTCAAAGCATGTCCATGTGTATGATGTTTAACCTTTTGTTGTCCTCCCGGGTCAAATTGACCCCGTCTGTTTCGATTGTTCCTTCCTCCCTCTGTTCCTTCCTTCTTCCTCCCTTCTTTCCTTCTTTCCTTCCTTCCGTCTGTCCTTCCTTTCTTCCTCCCTTCCTCTTTTCCTTCCTCCCTCCCTCCTCCCTTGTTTCCTCCCTCCCTCCTACCTTCCTTCCTTATTTCCCCCGTCCTTCCTTCCTCCCTCCCTCTTTTCCTTCATTCCTCCCTTTCTTCCTTCCTTCCCTCCTTCCTTTCTCCCTCCCTCCTTTACTTCCTTCTTCCTCCCTCCTCCCTCCCTCCCTCCTTCCTTGTTTCCTGCCTCCCTCCTACCTTCCTTCCTTCTCTCCCCCGTCCTTCCTTCCTCCCTTTCTCCTTTCCTTCCTTCTTCCTCCTTTCCTTCCTTCTTCCTCCCTTTCTTCCTTGACTTGAGGACAACAGGAGGGTTAAGTTGGGTTGTAGACATCCTGAAAGACATTATATCTCTTCTCAGGTAAGGGGATCCCAGGCAAATTTAATATGGCCTCTTTAATCCAAGATATTCACTTCACTGTAGTAGATATCATCCAAAATCTGAATGGAATTTGTGTACATAAAGACAAAAAAATAGCATTTAGGGGTCAGTATCTTGCAGCGTATATTTAAAATGTTTGTATAAATGTGAGAACAGAAGCTTGATTCTTTTGTTTTGGTTGTTGTGCAATTGAGTTTAATTTGGACACCAGGCTTGGACAGAGGCCTACAAGCCACACTGAGCTCTAAAATCTGGGTCACATCAGCCCACAGGCTTGTTGGTCTTTCTTTCTCGAAAGACTGTTCCCTCTATCCTGCTCCCTCCACTTTATATTCAAAAAGAAAAGTGAGATGATTTTCACAAGTTTCTAGTGAGATTTCAGGAGAGAGAAGAGAGAAAATATCGGGGATCCAAACAGCTCCCAGACCAGCTGCTCAGAAATTAATTAAGAGTTCCACCTATGCCTTAGTTTAATTATTGAGGGAATTAGTATATTCAAAAGCTCTTTCAGCGTATGTGATGGAATTTTGACAACATTAACTTTCGTGTCGTCCTCCGTCAGTTTTGACTGTTTTTTTCTTTCCTCCCTTTCATCTGTCCTTCCTTCCTCCCTCCTTCTCTCTTTCTTTCCTCCCTTCTTTCCTTCCTTCCTTCCGTCTATACTTCCTCTATCCCCCTTCCTCCCTTTCTTCTTTCCTCTGTCTCCTACCTTCCTCCCTCCTTTCCTCCCTTCCTTCCTTCCCTCCTTTCCTTCCATCTTCCTCCCTCCCTTCCTCCTTTCCTTCCTTCTTCCTCCCTTCCTTCCTCCTTTCCTTCCGTCTTCCTTCCACCCTCCTTTCCTTCCTTCTTCCTCCCTTCCTTCCTCCTTTCCTTTCATCTTCCTTCCACCCTTCCTCCTTTCCTTCCTCCTTTCCTTCCTTCCTCCCTCCCTCCTTTTGTGCCTTCTTCCTCCCTTCCTTCCTTCCTTCCTTCCTTCCTCCCTCCTTTCCTTCCTTTCTTTTCCTCCTTTCCTTCCTTCCTTCTTCCTCCCTTCCTTCCTTCCTTGACTCAAGGACAACAGGAGGGTTAACACACCTGTGCTCTCCTTTTCTTTCTTTTTTTTAGGGTACTCAAAAGTGCAAGTAAAGTATTTGTACTAATACAAGCAGCAGCCGAATTATTAACATCAAATCTGCACAGGCTCAGTTTTGCTGAAATAGTTGCAAAACATTTGTTGTGGCAGTTATTTGAGGATTTGTTCATTGCAACCCAAACAACAGCTGAGAGTGAAACAATAGCTCGCAAAACATTTAACACAATCCACTGTGAATATATTAGGAAGTGCGGAGAGGTGGTTAAAGTGGGAACACTCTGGATAGGGGGGGGGGGGGATGTATGAGGTTTATATGATAGAAGTGAGGAACTATGATTCTTAGTGTGGAAAGCATCTGCAGCAAGTCACGAATGAGTTCTGTCTAAATGTGATGAGACAGGCTCAGAGCTGTCTTTCTGATAATGTGGACTGTAAGTTTGACTCCTCGGTCTCGATCTTCTCCCTCCATTCCTAATTCATGCTGATAAGCCCACGGCGCCGCTTTATTGTTTGTTACTTTGACCATTATTTTTCATTACGAGTCAGATGTGATATTAGACTCTGCTCTGAGACAAATTGGCGGTGATGAGGCCTATACATCATTCAATTACAGTTGACTTGACCTCTAACAGATGTCGGCATTCATTCAAACACTGTAGAGAAATCTTTTGTCAGGCTATCGACAGCAATGCAAGTTATATTCACACCTGACTCAGATAATAATGTATGGAAGCAGCCATCTTGGCACAAACAGTAGCAGCCAGATCCAGACATCGTCCTCTTTTCCAGCTCCATCATGTGTGATTGATTGTTTGAAGATTGCTGATGCTTCTACTTTTGAAGCACAGGACTTGAATAAACATGAACAGACTGTAATCTATTAAACAGGATGCTTTGATTGGTCAATACAAAGATAGTTTTGTATTTTAGCATTGCATCACATGGGACTTTATTGACATGATTGAACAGGCAGTAATGATGGTTGGAGTAGAGTTATTACCACTGTTGATAATGAGACTTTAAATGATATATATTCACACATACACACATAAACATATATATCCATGTTGACATGATTAAAGTTCTAATACTTGAGATTTGCAGTGTTTTTTTAATACTTAATCGTCTGTTTATGATCTTTGTTGCTGAGGTGATTGTTGTATGATCATGGCTCAAACAGGTATGGATGTATATGACAAGTTGACAAGTAAATATTAGGAAAAAGAAGTGAAGTCCTGCTGTTATACTTTGTTGACCTCTGAAGCTCCCTGAAGCTGGCCAATGAGAACAGAGGCTGAACTAAGGGGAGTCAGTATAAGATAAATAAGGAGGTTTTTTTCTTACTTTAAATCAGTGGTAGGTGAATATTGGCTCTTTGGCCGAATCCAGCCCTCCAAAAAAAAAATTGGCCCCTTTAATAAAAGTTTTCCCTTTTTCAAACATTACATCGAATCTTTTACATGACAATTCATAACAATATAAACATAAAGCTCATGGACATTCCAGTAAGTATTAACCTGTATCATCTTATACATTTATGACATGAGTAAAAATTATTGACAAAACTATATAACATAATTGCTGACCTGAAATGTGAATATTCCCCTTTAACTACAGAAGATCAGAAGGTATAGTTGTCAAGTGTCAGTTATCATCTTGCTGGTTTAACATGAAGGACTACATTGGACTTTATTGTGTTACAGCTGGTAACTAAACTGATCTGAATTTGGCAAATAAACTAATCTGTAGATGATGTACGCCTGTATGGATGCTGATATCAGTTTAATGGTCGGTCGTTCCGCCACTGGGTCCAAAATGAAATATCTTTAACAACTTTTGGATTGATTTCCATGAAGTTTTGTCCAGAGAGTCATACTCCCCTTTAGATAAACTGTAATACATTTGGTGACCTCTTTACTTTTTGTCTAGCACCATTATCCGGTCAAAATCTTAATTTGCACCATAGTTTGATTCATAGCTGTACCTAAATACAGTCTGACTGATCTGCAGGCATGACTGTAAGCTCTTATTCTTTTGTCTTTTTATAATGCATCTGGTGAAGAGAATCATTAGAAGCAATTATTTTCTTTTCTTAAAGTGATGCAGAAGGTTCAGTAGTTCACAAAACTGTTAAAAAAATATATTTCAGAATGATAATTAACTGTATAACTGACAGGTTTTGGAGATGTGTTGCTTAATAACTTACAAATGAGGTTTAAAACATAACTAAAGTAGAAAAATTTGATAATGAAGTAATTTCACAACACGAAACAGCCTGGTATAGGCACACAAGGCCACTCCACTTAGAGTAGACACATCCATTATTTCTCTTTCGTACATTTTTCTTTCTCTTTGGTTTGGAACTTACATACTCTGAATTGAAGAACACTTCAAGAGACCTTCTCTAAGATCTGATTCAATACATTCATCCAAAGCGATGAGTGGATATTTCTCAGTAAATAGTGTTGTTACCTTTCATTCAGGATAAAAATGTAATACTCTTGAGCAGGTTACGAACATGAACCTGAAAGTGCAGCATCTTTTCCATGCTGCTCATCTGGTTTCAGTCTTTCCATCTGATTTCTGAACCTGGTTGCAGGGTTTTGCTCCCATTTAGCCACAAGAGCATTGGTGAGGTCCAACACTGACTCAGATGGTGTTTGAGTTCGCCCTAAAGGCTCATTTATGCTCAACGGATGTACAAAAATGTATATGTCCGTTTCAAGCGATCTTACCATCACTGCTCACATACTTCCATGCATCCTTTATGTTGGCATGGATGTTAACCAAAACATCCACCAGGAGGCAGCACAGAGTCAAAAGTTTATGACAACAACAAACTCAAAAACAAAGATGGCGACTGTGGAGGAGATATTGATCATGTTCCTCTTGCATAAAAGATTAAAACGATATGTTTAAAGTTTCTAACCAACTCGCACAACCTTTCCTCAAAAAGTTCCTCCATTGTTATTTCTTCTTCGTGTCTCACTAGAGCTACGTATCGAGTAGTGACAGCAACACTGCCCCCCCATGGTTTCCGCTGGTACTGCTCCGTTTGGTCCGTATCCGTAAGCTTTATGGAAACGTGCAGAAATACATCCATATTTAACGTTGAGCATAAATGGACCTTAAAGGTGTTGGTAGGGGTTGTGGTCACAGCTCTGTGCAGGACAGTCAAGTTAGGAAAAATCTTCCTTTTGGACCTGGCTGTCACACACTACTGTCTAAATAAGCATTGTACTGTCTGCTGAGGCATTAAAGATTTAATGCCTCAGCATTAATTGACTGATTATAAGCGTGACACCCCGAGCTACGGCAGTCAATAATTCACAATTTCTTTAAATCAGGGACTGTGTCACAAGGGTTTCAGGACAGCAAGACTTTATTTGAAGATAACTGATCCCGTATTCAAGGCAAACTCTTTGCTTGGAGAGCTCCAATCATCCCACAGTAAGAGCTGATCAACCTCCCGCTGTTTGATAAACAACTCACAAAGCAACACTGCTCCTCTCTGGAGTTTGTAAGCCTTAAAAAAATCACTTTGGTGACTTTCTTTATTTTCCTAGTTATCAAGAATTCTCATTAAAAGACCAAACACAACAATGAACTGATCTACTAAGTCTGCATCCCCAAAGCCTGATTTATCTTATTCCTCTGTGCCATAGTCCTCTGTTGTTCTCCAAAAACTATTAAAAACACGCCAATGAGCCACACTGGTACGCTGCCTGACAGGACACATCACCATAAACACACACTGTAGTTTATTTTAACTCAATCTCATACACACCATCCTTCTGCTGTATATACTCACCAAAGCACTAAAAGTGGATTAATCCGCAACTGAAAATAGTCTCCAACAAATGCAATATGTCTCCTGTTTGAGTAACGTTTTCTGAAATCTACATTGCCCAGCTGTTGTAGGAAATTACTGAGCTTTTTTTTTTTTTTAAATTAAACTATATATTTGTGACCCATTTTCAAAGATTTACGTCTGGCTGAGAGCCACGGGTTGGATAAGTTGGAAATACATAAAGAGAGAATGGCAAAACTCATTGTTGGTTTTGGCATTTTCATGGGATTTGTTGGCAGTAACAAATATATAGAATATTGCCAGCTTTATCCTTTTAATGTCAACTGAGGCATTTTGAATGGATGGAAGTTGCCTGAGTTGATGCTGTGAGTGTATTAGGGGGAAAGGGGGGCAGTATTTGGATGGTGTCGTCCACATACTTTTGGCCACAAAGCGGATGAACATATTAATTATTGGCCATCAACTGAATGTCACGGATGAGCGCACACATGCAGCTTCAGTAGCCGTACAGTATCTTAACGAATCGGAGGAACATTGACCTGAATGTTGGCTTCCTCCCTAGATGAAGTGAAAATGGCAGCGTCTTAATCCAGTGTCTGTGCATCACTTTAATCCTGCTCCTGGGTCCATGCCAGCCAACTCTGCATTGAGGGGAGTGTGCAGGGCTGAATTTAGGGAGCTGCCTGGGCCTGTATCATTAGTGTGTGTGTGAAGTCATTGTAAACATTTGATTAATTGCTGAGAAGCAATTACAAGCAATTAAAGTCCTATTATGATGGCAGTGAAGGACAACATAAATTAATCTGGCTATCATCACAATAATTAGCCTATCATTTTCTCACCATGCCTAATGTATAAAAAATAAGCCATTTATCGGTTTGTTTGCTTAAGCTTTGCCATGATTTGTGGTCATTTAAAGCACACTGGTGTAGACATTTTGGGGCGTAGCTCACTCTCTGCCTAAAATACTAAACCTCTTAAACTTTATTAGTCACACTTTGTGGTATCACTTATATATCTCCACATGGGAGCTAAGTGACAAAGCATTTTCTCTTAGTCTTTCCTCTCAGTTCTGTTACCATCCAGTTTTATTTTAATACTGTACTGTTTTACAGCTTAACACATGAGCAAATGTCTCACACCCAGTCTTTTTCTCCCTCTTTTACCCTCCCCGTCCCCTTTCTGTCTCCTTTGCTCTTTGTTTTTCTTTCCCCCCCTCCTAGCAACAACCAAACTACTGGAGCTTCAAGGTCAGTGCCAATATTGTGTTTGTGTTTCAGCGTAAATCTGTGCCTCTGTGTGGATTTGTCTCTAATAGGATAACTCTCCATTGTGTCTTTTGCATGCCCGCTTGCCTCTTCTCCATCGCATTTAGTGTTGGTCACATGTTGGCACACACTTTTTTGTGTTTAACTCTGCACCAAGGTTGGATTGCTCTTGTACCACTGTGACATTTCTGTCTTAGCAAGTTAACCGAATTCTTGACTAGAAATGGAGATTAACTGGTGGGCAGGCAGGAAAATCCCTTCTTCTGTGTATTGGGGTGAGTGTAAGTGCTATTTCAATTGGGATTTCTGTCCAACTGAATACTATTACAGTACTTATAACTTACTACAGCCACTTTCTAATCATGTTCCTCAGAGTTTAGTTATTGTAACTATCAAACAAAATATGAGGGGGTTCTTGCACGAGGAGACAAAATTGTTCTGCTGCCGTTTGAGGTACAATATGTGGTTTAGTTTAGCCAGAAAGCTGCTGGTTAGAGCTCAGATTTCTGTTGTTGCTTACAAAATCCTTTGTCTATAAAGACGCTATACAGAGCTCATCATAACCTGTTTACAGGTCTTTGGATCGCTGCCCAAACCTCCAATCTTGTCAGTGATTCAAATAGGTCTGATATTATGCTCATTGACTGCTGTTTTCCTGGTTGTATCAAGTATGCTAAGCCAATCAGAGCTTGGTAGGCGGGATGCACAATGGGAACGTTATCTTCTCGTGCCAGAATGAGATTGATGCTGGTGTGCAGATTGTTACAGGTCAGCTCATAGACAGAAAAACAGAAAAAAATGATGTTGGCGGGATGAATACATCACTCATGATTAACTGGTTAAGGTAGAATATGATTAAATAAAGCTGTCTTACCAAATGGAAATGTTTTAATATAAATATGATGTCAGAATTAAGAAGGAAGAAATGGCCAAGTCTGATTATTAGGCTAAACCCAACAAGTGTTGAGTCATGCTAATAGCAATGTTCATTTAGATGTTTGGTCCACTATTTGAGTCCAGACTGAAATGTGCCAACTATCAAACAGATTTTATGGCCCCTCAGAGGATGAATACTAATTTTATGACTCTCCTCCAGCGCTAACTAGCTCAAAATGTCCACTTATCCTGTGAAATATCTCAAAGTCTACTTGATAAGTAGGAGCAAAATTTTGTACAAACATTCATGATTCCCCGATGATGAATCCTAAAGACCCATCTAGAGACTGATGTGCTTCTTCTAGTGCTATCATGAGGTTGACAATTTTTATTTATTAACCTTTATTTAACCAGGAAAAATCTCATTAAGATTAAAAACCTCTTTTTATAACATCATCCTGGGCCAAGAAAGGCAGCAGCACATTTAACAAGGTTGCAGGCATTAAAAAAAATGAACAAATTACAGTGAAAATAAAGGATTTCTGGTTGGACTCACATTCATTTCTCTCACAGGATGAATTGTGATGACTTTGGGGATCACTTGATGTTTCATCCAGCGCCATCATCCATTTGTGCCCCCGAGTGCTGTATGTGCTTACTGTGCAACATTCACAATTTTTTTTTACTCCAATTCAAGCAGAGCCTAGGTGTAAAGTGTCACTTAATGTGCCTCACTTGCAAGTTTTCACTGCTTTCAGCCCTCGGGGCAGCTACACCCGGGTTACTTGATTAGCTAAAGAAGATCTTCTGAAGCAGTCCCAAGTGTAGCTATGGAGACAGCTGTGAAAGTGATGTGTGTGTCAGTGGTGAAAGATTATCCATGCCCTCCTATTTCTTCAAGTAATATAAATGTAATCTGCACTGTATGTCAACGTTTACTTTACCTAGTGACAGAGAATACGGGAGATGGGGATTAGCTGACGTGAAGCAAACAATCCTGAGCCAACTTTAAGCCCACGCTGTTGCAAACACATGGTCTGCTTCCAGGTTTTTTTGGAACCACTCTGATACCTCTGATGGTTTGCCCACATTGAATGCTTTGCAACCATCAAAATGAAACCTAATTTTCAGTTGGAGTCAGATATTTTACCAAGCACTGGCAAGGCTGGGGTGTAAATAGTGTGAAATGTGAAATGCTCTAGCTAATCTGAAAATGGGGCCATTAGTGGTCATCAGTCAGTGCCAGCTGCATGCTATCTCTTTTTTTTATTAGTTTGTGGCTCTGGCTGTGGCTCTATTGACTAGTTTCAAGTTTCCAAACTGCAGAATTTGACTCTATTTTTATGTTGAACTAGCAAACGCAAAGAGACCAGGTGTGTTGCAACCACATTTACTAAGGTGAGTGTTTGCTACTTGGGTTGTGTTATATCAGCATGTGAAAAGGATGTCATTTAAATCGGAGTGTGAACCAATTAATGGGCAAGCTGCTGTGAGGTTTATGACGAGTGAGAATGTAATCCTACCAATTACAGGGAAGAACCTATGTTTGTTCGTCATGGCTGCTCTGTGCAGTTTTATGGGTATACGGAGTGTAATGAGCATCTGAGCTCATGTGAATGTGTTTATGGAGTTGGTTCATCCAATGATGGAAAAATGCATATTTTCTCATATTTTTCTCACTTACTGCTTGTGGTGTCTTGTCATGCAGATTGCCACCACTACAGAACAATGAGGGTAATCTAGTTTGTGGTCCTCACAGCATAGAAACATTACATTAAAAGAACAGAAACACTGTGTTTGTTACTCTGGATGAGCCACAGTCCTCACTCTGTCATTATTAGAAGGACTATTTCTTTGCCAGAAAGTAGTTCCTATGAAAATGTACAAATGAAACCAAAAGTATCTAAACACTACTAGAGGTATGTGAGAAAATCCTTTTATTTTTATTATCTACATTCACCAATCCTTTAAAATGAACCCTCCTGTTGTCCTCGAGTCAAGGATGGAAGGGAGAAAGAAGGAAGGAAGGAAGGGAGGAAGAAGGAAGGGAGGAAAGGAGGGAGGAAGGAAATGAGGGAGGAAGGAAGGAAGAAGGAAAGAAATGAGAGAGGAAGGACAGAGGAAAGAAGGAAGGAAGGTAGGAGGGAGGGAGAAAGAAATGAGAGAGGAAGGACAGAGGAAAGAAGGAAGGAAGGTAGGAGGGAGGGAGAAAGAAATAGAGGAAGGGAGGAAGGAAGGAAAGAAGGACAGAGGAAAGAAGGGAGGGAGGAAGGAAAGAAGGAGGGAGGGAGAGAGGGAGAAAGGAAAAGAGGAAGGAAGGAAAGAAGGGAGGAAGGAAGGAAAGAAGGGAGGAAGGAAAGAAGGAGGGAGGGAGGAAGGGAGGAAGGGAGGAAAGAAGGAAAGAAGGAAAAATAATAATAAATCTGTTCAACTGTTTCACTATAGAGAAGCAAAACATGTAATTTCAACCTACAATTTTGTCAGTTTCTCTCTCAGCTTGACAAACTGATGCCAAAGCTCAGTTGAGAGTAACACAATGCTGCAACGCTCGAATGCATTATCAGTTCCACCTCAGACTAGAATATATTATACATTACTCATTGAACAGACCCTTTTGACCCTTACTTCACTGTAGCCTGAGGGAAATTGTACTGTGGTGCATATGAAAAAAACCTTAAGCACTTACTGCAGCTTACATCATCTTAACCAGAAAAATTACTTGATATTCTGGTTCCTTGCATACATTTTTTGCTGATACAGCGAATATAAACACTGCCGAGGATTTTCTGAAACCGAACAATAGAAGTGCTGCTTCTGTAGAATTAAAGTAGAGCTTCATTGTTGTCCAAAAGCTAATAGAAACACATCAGTAAGTCCCACTGTTACACTGAGTAACACCAACAATCCAAGTATAAGGCTAGCAACTAAGTAAACTAAGTAAAATGTAAGGTGATACTACACCGATAAAAAAATCCATGTAGTTAAATTTTAAAAGATCATTAAAAATACATAAAAGAACAAAAAAAGAAAATCATTAAAAAATCTTTTTCATACACAAAGGTTTTCAAAAGCACTCACAGAGTTAACTAACCTGTAATGCCAACATGTCAAACTGAGCCCAAGAAATTAAACAATTTTGACAACTGTTTTATCTTTTCAGTAGGAAATAAATGAGTTTGGCAATGTGACGAGAAAAAGCCACTATAAATGAAGCCTTCATAGCAGGTTGAAGTCCTGGGATTTGACATTTTTAGTATAGATATCTGACATCATAACTGTATGCGAATAACAGGAGATCACAAAAAGCACGATATGTCCCCTTTAACAATAAGACATATCAAGAATAATGATAGTCTTGTCTTGGTATCCTGATGCTCGTAGTATTTTAAGTACTAATCCAGTGAAAACCATCCTCCATTATTATATCATATGCATTATCTTGTCATGCTTGAGTTGTGTCGTGTGTTCCTTTTTATATACAGTGGCAGCAGCTTCCTTCGTACCTTCTCTGTTTAGCTGGTGACACACACACACACACACACACACTCACGCACACGTACACACATGCTGGCATTTTTTCAATTCCCCCCATTTGTTGCTGGTCTGCAGCTCGTACAGGATTGGTTATCGCTCCCCCTTCCTCTCAGGGAGTCGGGGAGTCTCGCCTCCTCTTCTGATGCAATAGAAACCCCTGCAGCAGTGCACTGCTGTGCTCGTGTGTGTGAGGGTGTGTGTGTGTTTAATACCGTAGTCTCCCACAGCTCCGCTTTGATGTTTCATTGGTTTGCCAGCTCACTAAATGCACACACAGGCATGGCTGATACCCACACTGGAAAAACACATCATAGATTAGCAAACAATTATGTTAGATGCAGACACGCACACATTTTCATGCACACATGGACTTTGCAATGCAGCGGTCATGGAAACCGTAAATATGGATGAAGTGTGTTGTATATGTGTGTGTGTGTGTGTGTGTGTGTGTGTGTGTGTGTGTGTATATTCTACACACATTTCAAGACGCCCTCTCACATCTTCTCCAACATCCTCAAACCAAACAAAAAGAAGGGATTGTCAGCTTGTCCATGGGGGTGAACATGGATTCGAACACCAGCCTGCTGCTGCTGCTGCTGCTGCCACTGACAGTGTCAAAAACACAATGGAGCCGAGTGCTGCATAATTATCTCCTTTTCATTGCTCCCAGCCTCACTTATACAAATATTAATACTCAATTTTTGTGTCTCTTGTGCTCTTGTATTTTTCGTCTGGAGTGGCCAAAGTAATCACGGCCCATTGTCTCCTCTGTACGCCTCGGTGTTGAATTTGGACGAATGCACCATACTGTGGGCTTAGACAGGGGGAAAGTGGATCCTATTGAAGTTGTCTCCAGTTTTCCAATTATTCACCAGCCATCTTCATTTCCGAGGGCATTATAATGGAGCCTATTGCTTGTGGGATTTTTTCGTGTGCTTGCTAATGTAACCATAGTGACAAAGCAGAGGAGAGGGTTGATTAAAGGGGAATATCACTGGGTGTTAGTTAGTAAGGGGTATCACTCTCTCTATATATAATGTAATGTACCACATTACACAGAAACCACTTCACATTACGCATTACAGGCTGGAGAAGAGCTTTATTTTCTTAAATATGTAATGACACAGAGGTGTGAAGACTCAGAAATATGAGACAGATCATTGATAAGTGGAGGATTTAGGACAAATATAATGATTTTTTTAAAGCAGAAATGCTCCGCTCAGCTTGTTGGGACTGAGGAATGTTAACATTTGTCATTAGGAAATGTCAGCTGGTGCCAGTTTCAAAGCTCTTCAACCCTTGTGCGAACACTCAGCAACCACCGTTTCCATCTAAGCAACTGTGTAAGACTCTGAAAATGAAAGTGATTGATGCCCACAATTCAGGGGAAGGCTACAAGAAGGTAGCAAAGTGTTATCATATATCTTGCAGTGGATCCACAGTGCAAAATGTAATTAAGAGATGGCAGTTTAGGGCAGCTGTGGAGGTCAAGATGAGCTCTGAAAGACTTAAGAAAACGTGGAGAGAACTGCTTGTACGCTGGTCAGAAAGGAAAATCAAATCAGCTGTTTAACTGCAGAACATTTGCAGCTGGATTTAGCAGAGTTCAGGAGAGGTGGTGCCAGTAGAATAAAACCTTACCCGTGTCCTCAACATGAAATCCAACATCAGAAGTATGCTACAGAACATCTACAGGAGCCCAGATGTGTTTTTGGAAGCGAGTACGATGGACTGTTGGACTGTTGAAGTTTGGCCACAATCAGCAAAGGTATGTTTGAAGAAAAAAAGGAGCAGCGTTGCATGAAAAGAACACCTTGCCAACTGCTCAGCATGGGGATGGATGTATCGTGCTTCGGGGTTGTGTTGCAGCCAGTGGCACAGGAAACATTGCGAGGGTGGAGGGAAGAATGGATTCCACTAAACACCGGCAAATTTTGGAAACAAACATCACAGCATCTGTAAAAAGAAAAAAGCTGAAGCTGTAAAGAGGATGGCTTCTACGACAGGATAATGATCCTAAACATACCACAAAATCCAACCATGGACTACCTCAAGAGACAAAGGTTTTGGAATGGCCATCACAGTCCCTTGATTTAAACACAATTGAAAATCTGTGGGTTGATCTTAAAAGAGCTGTACATGCTATACAGCCCAAGAATATATTGCAGAACTAGAAGCCATTTTTGCCAAGAAGAATGGGAGAAAATCCCAAATAGAAGAACTGAAAGAGTTTTTAGCTGGCTACAAAAAGTGTTAGCAAGCTGTGATATCTACCCGAGGGGGGTGTTACTATGTGGGGTGCCCAAACTTTTTGCACATTGTGGCATGTGCATGATGTTTCTATTTTTACTATTTTTGCTCAATACATGACAAAAAAAATGCATTCATGTTTCCCCATGTCCCAGAGAAGCTGTGGTTACATCTTCTCAATTACAAAAAATCAGCTAAATGTTATTCGCCCAAACTTTTGCACACAATTATATATATATGTATATATTTAACAGTCTACCTCTAGTTTATACCAACTGTAAAACAACAGTTTATTGTTGCTACGGTAACATAACATAACTAACCCTAACCCTAACTCTAACAAAATAACAGTTTTTGCAAAAAGCAACAATCAAAGTACTTTTATTTGTTTCTGGATCAAACAATCAACTGAAATAGTGTCAGTTTCAATTATATCCTGATTTATTGTAGATCTATCAAATGGCAGATGAATCATTTAATAAAAAGGATAAGTTTTCACACCACTTTTAGGATCAAGGATGGTAAAGTTAACTTTCTTCTCCAAACTGTTCAGAGAATTCAAAATTACTGATGTGATTCTTTACTCGGCTATCTTGGACAGAATGGTAAGATGATGATGAAAAGAGTCATCTGCAATTATCCACGATAAAACTTTTTTTCAGAAAGGATTATTATTATAATTTTCTTTTTTCTTTTTTGCAAAGGATTTGTGTCACGTCAGGGAGCCTGGAAGCTTTGCAAGGCGATCATTTGTGTTTCACGTGTCTAATGTACAGACTGTGACCAGGGCATTTTCTGTACGGAGAGGCATTCCCAGACTACCCCTGCCATATTTGTCCCAGTGAGCTAGCTCAACTCTAACCCATTCAGACAGCTGCTTTTGTTGCCCTTGTGCTGTTTGGCTGTTGATATGATGCTCGGTGGAAAATCGCTATTCCCCAATCTGACGTGGAGAATAGCGGGAGTGTTTTCCACCGCTAAAAGGCTTAGGAGGACGACTGCTGCAGTGTTCCCTCGACCGGCTCGTCGGCTGGCACTGTGCTGAGGCACGTGCCCAGAATCACTTATTGACACTCCACTGCCATCTGCCAAGACTGTAAGGTTTGTTTGGCAGGCTACACATTAATAAGGTTGAACTTTGGTGGAAACCAATAGCAAGAAAGAAAAGTTACCACTGAATTTCATGTGAAAGACAAATATCTTCCTCAGGAGGATGTGTTTACACTGTAGGCTTGACTTTTATGGTGTGTTGTGTTTAAAAAAAGAAAAAAAAATCCAGTAAAACTCAGGAGGTCACACAGGTCACACACACTCTGGAGATATCAAGGTCAAACCCATCATTGCACAAAGTGTACATGACATCCGATCGAAAATACTACAACCCTGTCTGACACTGGTTCAGCAGGGACTGTCTAGGCAGGAGAGTGAAGAACAGGGTTCCCTCCTCTCTCTCTTTCTAAAACAAGTGCCCTTGTGCAAGACAATTAACCCCCAGCTGCTCCCGTGGAGCTGCTCAGTGGGAAATGGAACAACACACTGGCTATATTGGGAAACTCCCAAGTGAACGTACCATGTGCTCCTCGCCTCCTTCACCTGCCTCTCCTCCCTCAGGTCATTGTTATAAAGGTGTGTGGTGTGTTGACATCCCTCATTCAGTAATAGCTGCATTGTTAAAGCTGATTCATATTATGTTACACAAGAGTTTAAAAGAAAAACATGTCCGTAAACAGACGCTTGCAGATGCTTTAAGTCTCAGTGGAAAGGAATGCCACGGTACGTCATGGTAATGCCCATGAAATATCAGACTTCGTGGGGTGTGGCAGCTGTGTCGAAGTACAGCTGTGCACAGCTGCCTCATCAATCAAGACCCTGTGTATCAGTTGGTGGGAAATCTGCATCGAAGTAGCCAATCGGCGCTTGAAAGGTGGAGTCATAACTCTCAGAAAAAGGACGAGTCTGCTGTTAAAGATTTGAAACAGACGTAAAAGATACAGGTTTTGAGTTTAAAAAGCGATAGAAAGAGCTGTGGATTAATATGCAACAGACCTCTAAAGACGTGTTACATCACGGTGTGAAGGAGACGAGCTAATGGAGCTAAAGAGTAAATGATGAGGCTGTTTTCATGCTTTTAAATAAGATCCTGGAAGCAGAGGTAAGGGTCAGCTGTACATAATGAAAGCTGATATTTAATGTAAATCTGCAGAAGCTCCTCAAATCATCTACTTAGAATTCACTGCTGCTTTCTAATGGGTTCAGTCAGAGGTGATTCATATCATAAAACATTGAATATTTTTATTATTACACAAAAATAATATCACCTAGCCAGACTTTGTGGTGCTTTTTTTTCCCATCTGCAGCATGCAAAATTATGGTTAAGGCTGTAATTAATGATTATTTTCATTACTGATTAAATTGATGAGTACTTGTTTGTTCAATTAATTAATCTTATATTCTGCAAACTGTCTGAGTTTGAGCCCAATTTCTCCCATTTCCAAGCCGGAATAAGAGTATTTTTGGCACTTTTACCTCATCAGTGACTTGAACATTTATTATATTATCAATTTTTTTGTTGAATGTCTGTGGTTATGGTCATATCTTATTATCTCAGACTGTCCAACCCTCCACATAATGCATCTGCAGTAGCCACCACTCAAGTCATAAAACTCTACCAGGCATTAGAAGCTACTTATGATAATGTAATCAAAAGCAAGGTGTTTTCCAGTCTCCCGTTTAAAAAGGAGTCTGCTGCTTGGTTGGCTCGAGGTTGTTGCTGTTGTTATTACCATCAGTGCAGCAGCAGATATGTGAACTGCTCTCTGTGTTTGTGCTGAGAAGAGGTTGCTAATATATGCAACCAGCTGTTCATTTGTTATGGTAAAAAAAAAAAAGAAAAAGACTAGTTGAGTAAATGCTCATTTGAATTATTTTATCAATGAATAATGAAATCACAGTAATCAGTGTCGCACACAGCATGAACATTTTTGGGCTATCTGTTTGAATCTTGTAATTATAGGCTGTGATGTTGAAATGAGAAACAGAAATTGAATGACTTTTTTTCACTTTTCAAGTCTTCACAAAAATAATAATGTAGTTACTGTGCAACTCCATCCTGGTTGTGATGCTGAGAGATAAGAGGCTGCTATCTTGAAGGAGTCCAGATGAACATTGAAACATGTTTTTTCTTGCTGTAATCATTCGTCCTGTTCATACTGACCATTAGAAGATCCTTTCATAATGCACTTACATCTATCTTATCTAAGTGATGGGAGACAGTCCTCCTTCTTCTTCTGTGTAAAAATGTATTTAATAGTTTATCTGAAGTTAATTTGAAGCTTCAGTCGTCCAAATGAGTCAAATCAAGTAGATATCTTTCAACATTACAGTCTTTTTAGTGTCAAAGTTCCTCTTTTTGTTAATATACTTCCACCACAGCTAAACAGGGAAACACAAAGAGGGAATTTGATGCTGAATAGTCTGTAAATGTGTCAGATATCCACTTGATATGACTAATTCTGTCACTTCCATTAAAAGCACATTTGAAGATCTTTTAACAGTCAGTATAACAGCATGAATGATCATAGTGAGGAAAACCTATTTTACTCTTCATATGGTCACCTGACCGCTGGTTTAACCCTTGTGTCGTCCTTCCTTCCTTCCTTCCTTCCTTCTTCCCTCTTTCTTTAATTTTTCTTTCCTTCTTCCCTCCCCTATTTCTTTGCTCCCTCCTCCTTCCACCCTTCCTTGCTTGCTTGCTTCCTTCCTTCCTCTTTTCGTCCTCACTCCTTTTCTTCCTTCCTTCCTTCCTTCTCTCCTAAATTCCTTCCTCTTTTCGTCCTTCCTTCCTTCCGTCCTTCCATCCTTCCTTCCTTCCTTCCTTCCTTCCTTCCTTCCTTCCTTCTCTCCTTACTTCCTTCCTCTTTTCCTCCTTACTCCTTTCTAGGGATGTCCCGATCCGATATTGATATCGGAAATCAGTCCGATATCAGCCAAAAAAGTGAATATCGGATTTTATCGGACTGAATCTAAAAACTCCGATATAAACGCTCCGATATAAGCTGTCCATTTACCGCTCCAGCACTTCTATAATAATAGGTGACTCTGGTTTGATCACACTCCAGCATGCACAGCCCACGTGATCACAACAACGACAACGCGTGTGCCTGCAGCAAGGTGTAGTGATGTCGGCTGTGTGGAAGTATTTTACTGTAAACTCGGACAAAGACGTTGCAGCTAAATGCAACATTTGTCAGGCGCAAGTGTCCCGTGGAGGGACAGAACCGGGAAGGTTCAGTACAACCAACCTCATCGCACATTTGAAAAAACACCACAAAAAAGAACATGAGGATTTTCGCGTGAGCAGCAAGGCGAAGCAACAAGCCTCTGGCTCGCTTCAGCAACCCACGCTGGCCGAAAGCTTTGCAAGACGTGACAAACTACCACGGGACAGCAAAAAGGCAATGGCCATAACAGAGAAGATAGCCCAGTTTATTGTGCTTGATGACCAGCCCCTGTCGGTGGTGAGTAATGTCGGGTTTAAACGCTTAATGGAGCACCTCGAACCTCGCTACATTATTCCTAGCCGCCACTACATTGTAGATAAAACTATACCCCAGATGCACGAAGAGGTTAAAAAGTGTATTGCTATTATTATTTGTTTTATGCTCTTGTTATTAGAGTGATATGTTTATTGTGTTTACACTCTATTCTTCAGTGAAGACTAAGAGTAATTACTACATTGTTTTGGGCACAGTCAGTCAGTGAAACTGGAGCTGTGTGAACTCTTAACTTAGAGCAGTTGGACAGTGGACAATATTGTGTTGTTGTTGTTGTTTTTGTCCCTGCCCACAGTTGTTTCCAACATATGCTGACAGTAAAAAAAATAACTGGAGTGAACTTGAATTGTTTGCACTTTAAAATTTAATTTATTCTATTCAATTGTATAATGATGTTGGTAACCAGTGGTTATTTTGCACTTTAAATATAACATTTTGTTTTTATTGGATTTGTTGAGGTAATACTCTTATGTTGAAGGTTAAAATTTATGTAACCAATTGGTTAATAATAAATGGGTCAGTTTTTCCTATACCTACTGTTGCTGACTATTGTTTTCTGTTATATCACTACAACATCAGTAACAGTAACAGTAACATCACTTTATCAAGCCTTTTCTAACATTCCACACAACAAAATAAGGAATAAATATATGTATGATTCGTGCCTATATCGTATCGTATTGATATCGGTATCGGCCAATACTCAAGGCTACAATATCGGTATCGTATCGGAAGTGAAAAAGTCATATCGGGACATCCCTACTCCTTTCCTTCCTTCATTCTGTCCTTCCTTGACCTGAGGACAACAGGAGGGTTAAGACAGACTTGAAAAATTGCGAACTTGTCCTTTACAATAAAAACATGAATCACACTCAATGATGAACCTAACAAACCAGCTCTGGACTCTGATTTAAAGTAAATATTTTTGACACTACAATATAATAATGACAAATGGAGCCATGCTTGTTTTCTATATTGAAGCTCATTAATAGAAACTGTTGAGTTCTATTCTTGAGCAGTCACAGAAAGCCATTATACACCTCTTTTCATTGTCAGCCTTCAGTGATTACAATTTAATTTTAAGTCTCGAAATTCAATGTGATGTAGGTTTTTTTTACATTTTTTTTTATCAGAAGTCTTGCATGACTGTTCAGCCCTTGTGAAATTCATGGAAGCTTTTATGCAAGAAAATATGAATAGACATTTTCCAGACTGAATTTACTCAGTACTTTTCTCCAATTGCAGAAGAAACTGATGTTTTATGCACACTTTGTAGCTGTTGGTTCAACTTCAGAGACCTTTGTGGCGTTCATTATTTGGTACGATGACTGCGTGCGTGTGCTTTGTACTGTGCACACACCCTCGAGATATTGAAGTCAGACACAGATGTGATGCTCTGCACTGAGCGGAGTAGCAATTTGTCACTTTGAACCCAGCGTTGCTACACGTTGTTAAGGTGCGTCTGGAGCTGAAGTGTCTAGTTGAGTAATGGATTAGTCGATCAAAAGAAAATTAATTGGCTACTATTTTTGTAATTGATTAATTGCTTGTCATTATTGTTCTTTTTTATTTTTTAAAGGGGGAATTTGCAGCTTTTCATGGCTTTAAATGATAGTGAATTGAATAAGTTTTGGTCAGAATGAACAGATATTAGACTTGTGCTGTTGGGAACTGTGACTGCCATTTTTCACTGTTGTCTGATGTTCATTAATTAATTTTCCAAACCGCTTATCCTTCAGAGGGTTGGGGTTGGGGGGCGAGGGGCGGGGGGGGGGGAGTCTGGAGCCAATCCCAACTCATTTGGCGAGAGGCAGGGTACATCCTGGACATGTCGCCAGTCCATCACAGGCTTAACAGAGTAGACAGGCAACCATTCACACTCACGTTCACACCTACGGGCAATTTAGAGTGACCTAAGCTGTATCTTTTTGGTCTGTGGGAGGAAGCTGGAGTATCCTGAATGAACCCACACAGACTCCAGGAGAACATGCAAACTCCACACATAGGGGCCCAAGCACAAGCCTAATTATTCTGACCGAATCATTGATGGATTGAGAAAATGAGTAGCAGATTAATTGATAATATAAATCACACTTTTTGTAGTTTTTTTGTAGTTTAGCTTTACAGTGTAATGATAATAATAATGATGATAATAATAATAGTGATAATAATGGTCACATCTCCTATAATTACTGTTGTTGTGTCTGTCAGGCTTTGCATTTTATCCTGACACATTTTCAGTTTACTATGACAACAGTGGCAGATTTCCCACTTAAATTTTCTAAACCACAGTTCTTTCATTTTACTGCTAAAATGACAACTCTAGCTGAGTGATTTTGTCAGCTGCAGATAATTAACGTTACCTCCATAGTTTGGTTGAACATTCATTCTGCAGCTGACTTATTAGATGCTTTCTGTCTGACTCATTTTAAAATCAGAGCCATGCATGAGGGTCCTGGCCACAATTATGATGATATACTGATTCAGTGTGAGTCATGGTCATGCAGAAAGACTGAGGTTAAAGCTTACAGCAAAAAAAGTCAGCACCCTCAGTGATGATCCAAGTAGAAGACATGGGAAACAACTTTGTATTGCAAACCAGACATTAGGGTTGAATACTGGGGGTTGAGATGACGGTGGCATCCGGGTTTCTCACCAAACCCTGCTCCTGTGTGCTGGGATTTGAAGCATCTGTGTGTCTTTATGTAGTGAAGAATGTAGCACTGACATAAAGACACTTTCTCCTTCTGAGATCAGACGAGATTGGGGGTGTTGAGGGTGGTATGGCCTTATCTCTTTGATGTTGTAGCTATATAGAACAATCTGAAATGCTGTTACGAGCCCAAAGTAATGTGAATGGATCAACTTTTAAGCTGTAACTTTCACAAATTGAATTAAATTAAACAACTTTCCATTCTAAAATGAGTCTCATGATATTAGACATGGGAGGTATTCTCCTACCAAAGTATGTAGTTGCTTGAATGGTGAAAACAACAAACGCTAACAAGCCTTACCAGGAATGATGCTCTCTCTCCCTTTTTTCCTGTATGTCAATGCCCCAAAATGAAGGACCGCCCTAAAGACTTTGGATTGGTTTTGTATTTTTTTAAAACTCTAATTGTTTCCACCAAGTTTTAACAAAGAAAGCTGGGAGATTCTCCTCAGTATCTATGAGCCAAGCCGATTAGAAACTGACCTGTGAGTCAGTTCTTAGATGGGTGAAGCACCGAGTAGTAGTAGAAAATCACCCTTATGTCAAATCTGTGGCCAAACACAGTTCCTTTTTTCTTCCAACTTAAAAAATTGGAAGAAAAGAAAATGTAACTGCAAAGCAATGACATCAGGTCAGCTTTATAAAGATGCAGAAGCTCTCACACAGAAAGTTAGCATACTGTTGGTTTTTTATTACCTCAAAAACAGCATATCAATACCACATAATATGAGCTTTTAAAATTATTGAAAACCCCAAACACACCCTCTTAAAAATAACAAAAAGATCATCAGATTATGTTTTCTAACATTAATTCATTGGTATGTTTATTATAGTGAAACATACTTTGACAAGCAACACAAAGGTTTGATTTATGAGTTATGCTTTGAGGTATAACCCAGGTAAACTTTCCAAATCCGATAAAAAGCAGAAGACAGATTTACAACAGAGAAATATCAGATTTCAGCAGCAGTAGTTTTGGATCCGTTAGACTTGGATTCTCACGTTGAAAACAATGAGGTTATTTGAAAAATTAATCAAGTCCTCTGGGATACCGTCTGAATTTACCCCAACCAGAACATCTCTCTTCATTAGTAACAGTGATATTGTAACGTGGAGTGTCTCTACAGTCTGCTGCTGGTAAAACTCCCTCTGATCTTATCTCTCACTACCTTTTCCACCAGGACTTAAAGATGATTATTGAATGTTTGATGATACATTTGTACATCAGAAATCATTTTTACAGCAGTCAAAATGAAAGCAAGATGAACGGAATAGAGAATTTTAGCAATTTAGCATTATTGAACTTCTATACAAGTGCAATGCAAATAAAGTCTCTTGGACCCATATCCTCACAAGGCAAAATGGCTCAATAGCGCCCCCTAGAAAATTAAAAAATTTAGCCCCTCGACTCAGATTGACATAGACAAACGAAATTCGGTACACATATGTATCGTGTAAAGACGCACAAAAAAGTCTCTTGGATCCATACCCTCACTCCAACAGGAAGTCGGCCATTTTGAATTGAATTTGCGATTTTGGCGCTGTTTGTTTCCATTTGACTCAGAAGATGCATCGGGGGAGCTTGGGCCCGGTCATCGCAAATAATTTAAACCTTTTTGACATTTTCTTGCTTTCTTGACACAATTAATTTCACTTATGCATCATCAGTCATCACATATTCACACTACTATAAATCTAATCACTGTCTGAGCGTCCTTGTGGTTTGCATCGACTATTTCTTGCAACCCAAGTCACTTATAATATGACGACTGCAGTGACTGACTTGCTTGATGATTGCTTGGAGCTTGTGAGAGGGAGGAGGAGGTCCGCTGAGAGATTCTGTGGGAAGGTTTATTGACCGTTACTGTGGAAAAATAAAATACTCCACTGAAGCGTGCAACCAACTTTGCCTTCTCTCTTTTTAACATCCTGCAGCAAATTAGAGAGAAAATGGAAACTAGTTAGAGAATCTGTTGCTTCATCCATCTCTGAGCTGCTCTCTGTGCTGGTCTGTTTATCTCTTCTTCATGTTTCATTTCTCCTGTGCATATGAGTGTTTTTTGCCCCCCCCCCCCCCCCACACTCTCTACTCTTTCCCTAATCTCTATCTGCTCTTCTTTTCCCTCCTTTTCTTTACAGTTCACTAAACAAAAACTTTATAATTCCCGCTTGCTGTATATTCTTCTCTCTTCAGTAGCTCGGTTATCGTGTGGTTGAAGGCAGAAGGTGTGCAGTTTCCGGCTGACATAAATCTCAAAACATATGAGTGGCGGCACATATAATCTGTCAGGCTGTTCTGGGTGTTAAGACGTGTGTGTGTGTGTGTGTGTATGTGTGTGTGTGTATGATCACTTTTAATAAAGAACGAACAAAAGCCCCAAGAGATAATTAAGTGCAACAGCTTGTATGTGTGCATGCGTGTGTTTCTGCACTGCATTTCATCCATCATGTTTATGTCTTTCGATGTGAATTTGAGCGTTTCCTATATGTTTGCGTACACATGCATGGCTGAATACCACGCCTGCATGCTCTCAGCTTGTTCTAGCCTCAAGAAATCAAACATCGCCCATATAGCATTTGTAAAGACTAAGCAAAGACCACAGATGCATAAGGCAATCGGTGCTGGCTTCACATAGCACTGTGGGAGCTCATTACTGTATTCTTTGGGCTGGAAAATGTCTGTCAGTAAGGATTCATTAAAAACCAACCTGTTGCAGCAGCTCCTGGTAGAGCTGTAATGAGAGGTCCTTCACAATTTGGGCTCCCCCGGTGGTTCAAAATTGGACAGGTGAAATATCAGTGGTAATCTTCATTACTGATATAGAAGGTGTCTAGATTGAGTTTGGCTTTGTTGTGGTCATTAGCATTACAATGCTCCCGTTTGCTCAATTTAAGGAGCGGTTGAAACCAGCTCGTTGTCTGCTCGGGCCAGTGTGCTTCCTACACGCTGCAGAATAACAATCATTTATTTTATCTTTCCCTCCACAACTGCTGCCGCTTGCCCACTTTCTGTCATCATTTCCATACACTCCACTCGCCTCTTTTTAAAAAATTACATTGAACCGTTGCTCAATAGCTTCTGTGTTTCCATCATTATTAATGCAGGTGGACATACTGAGGGCATTCAGGGTTTATTGTGACTCTGATGTTGGTTGGGGTTGGTTTGTTTAACCTGGCGGGCTGTGCTGCTCTGCTCTGTCTGCTCTGTCTGCAGTGCTCTAATTTTATCTTCGGGACTCAGCTTTCTTTTTGTTGAGCTTCTGTTGGTAGGAAGATGGTAAAAGCTGCTTTGTCTGAGGTAAACTGTGTATTTTGTCTTTGCCCGTGTGCAAAAGCTTTCTTTTTTTATAGCCGCTCTTTTGTTTCTGTGCATTGATTTCCTGGAGCCATGTTGTTTGCCTTTGTTTTGTATTGTATGTGTTTTTTGATGTCAGCTCATTATTTACTGTACTGCCATCACAGTAGAAATAAATGTGTTTTCTTTCTTCATCAGCCCACTCTACCTGTTTGTTTTTCTCACTCCTTAACTTCTTATCATGTGTCTCGCAGACTCGTACACCACGTGTGACACGACTCAGCCCAACACAGCCGGCTCTTGCTGACCAGGCCAGCAGGGTATCCTTTGCATCAGCTGAAAATCTGGAGACCATGTCCGAGCCTGATATCCCCATCGGCTTTAACCGGATGAACCGGCTTCGCCAGAGTCTGCCCCTGGCCCGTTCCTCCAGCCAGGCCAAACTGCGGGCGCCAGGTCAGACCATCATCTTTATTGTCCACATGATATTATTTATTTTCCTTCCCTGCACACATAATCACATGGATTGTTGTTGGCATGTGATATTAAAAAGAGGTGATTTTCCAATATTGTGTTTTAGCTCGTGTGGGATTTGAAAGTTCAGTTCAGCCAAAGTTTCCTGCCCTTCCCTGACAGTGATATAAAAGAGAAGACCTGAGGCATATGTTGTACCATTAACCTCCCAACTGTTGTATCTAAACTGTTTAAACACCATGCTGGAACACAGGTAATCCAGTTTGTTACCCAGTGGCTTTACATTAGGTAGCAGGATGCTTGACAGAGAAGATTCACGTGGATGGGATTGCAGCCGGTGTTTAATCCCCTGACATTTACCTCGCTGATGTTGAGATAGACACAGAGATGGTCGTGCTTGTCTATCTGATCAGGATCATAGCCAGTGTTTATCCCCTTCACCTTTTACTCAGTGTTTACAGACAGGACAGGAGGAGAGTTTACAACTTGTTGATTTGACCATTTCACTGTTCTGATGAGTGATTTATACATTGTAAAAATAAATGTAAAGAGCATACATTTAGTGGAGCTGGACTGGAAAGGTACAAGCTTTTTAGAAATTAGAGCCTGACTGATATTGGTCAACCGATATTGGCCTATCACACATATACATCATATTGATGTTTATGCGGATCGATATGTGCCAATATATTTCTTAAAGATATATAAGCAATATTTTATGTATAATCCTTTTTCCTAATTGTAGTTTAAGATATACTAAACTCCCAGTCAAGTTTACTGCTTCAGAGCACTACTATCAGTTTTGTACTGTAAAATATCATGTCTCTGTTACATATCCTTGTCTTTGTGTTTGGTAAACACATCTGGGGAGAAAAAGTGCATTTATGGACATGTTCTGTAAGATATTATATTCTGTCAATATTGGAATTTTTTTAACCCCAAAATCGGTATTGGCCCCAAAAATCCAGTATCGGTCGGGCCCTACTAGTAATTCAAAGCCTTTCATGCTGTTTTCCTACATTGTGATGGCACTGTGAGACGAATGGAGGAATTGGATTGACAGCATGAGGTGAAACAGGAACTCCTCGACTCATGTTTCAATGAAAATGTAATTTTTTGCTGTCTTGATTCTGCCTGCAGAAAAATCCATAAAATTGCTTTGATTGACAAGTTGAGAGCCAATCACATGCAGGATGTGTCCACACATGTAAACTATTAACCTTGTTTGTTTCTGACAGAAGGTAGCAAAACAAGAGGCAGTAATTGTGACTGTTGATTGAAGGCATTGAGTGTTAATTTAGTAAACCTGCCACAGCCTCTAAGTGTCACGTCAAAGTCAGACTTCAGCCCACTTCCTATAAGGACTTCTCAGTAGAAACAGAGCCCTCTAATGCTGCCAGATGATGGTGCCAACCTACCTGTCATGTTTTATTAATGGCTTTGGCAGGAACCAAAATCATCTCCTCTTTTTAAAAGTAGCACTCTAGCATATGAGAGGGAGGGTGATGCATTTGCAGGAATTAGAAAAGGTGGGACAAAATGCAACCGAGGGTTTACTTTAAGCTTTGATCGAGCATACTTTTCCAGAGCCAGTTCCCTAACTGCCAGGAGACTGTTAAGACTTATTAATTTATTATAATACACATTTTAACCAAACTAGAAGATTAAAATATGGAAAGGGTTTTAAGCACCATGCAACAAACTTGCTCCAACAGGCAACCCTTTATAGCGCATTTATCACTGTGACCCAAAACTTCCTGGAATTGACAGAAATACAGTCATTATAAATCTTTTAGTAGTTCCTTTCTAATCCCCTTCAGAGTGCTCTGCTTGAGCTGCGAAACACTCGTCCCAAAGCTTCTCCCATTCCTGGAAACATTTCCCGTGGTCATCTTTTGTCACCGTGTGGCAAATATTCTCCCTCTTCCATTCCCAGTTTTGATTGGATTTCTTCACCCAGCTGTAGGCATACCTGTAATTACACCCTTCTCCTGTGTTATCAGTGGCTTCAGGAAATATTTTGGCCCCCTCCTCGTACATGAAGCACACATGACTTAACCGTCTACTGAAGAGACTAAAAATGGTGCCAGACGAAGAATAAATCCTCAAATTTATACATGAAACAAATAGAAACGTCATATATTTCCATTATCTAAATTGTTTTTCACTCTTTTAGGTTTTGACTGGCGTTCTTTTAATGACACCATCTTGCTGCGCCTGCTTCTTCTGCAGTTGTTGAGCACCACATGTATTATGCAGGGATTAACACAGCAGAAATGCATCAGTGCTGACAGTCAGAGTAAAGATAAAGAGATGCTGGAGCTGTAAAGGTGGTAGAGGGTCACTGGGTTGACCAGTGGGTGAGATGTACAGTACCTGGGTTTGAATGTTTTTTGTATGTGATGGAGGATATACAGTATAAGCTAAAATGGTTCTCCAGATGTTTCTTCCACATTCTCAGTTGGCAAACCATTCCCTCTCTCTCTCTCTCTCTCTTCATCCCTGTTTCCTCCCCTTCCATACATGCAGGGATCCTGTTCCTCCAGCTTGGGGAGGAGACTCGCAGGGTGCACCTGACCCACGAGCTCACCAGCCTGGATACTCTGAGGGCCCTCATTGTGCACATGTTCCCCCAGAGGCTCACCATGGCCATGCTCAGGTACACTTGCACTACATTTAACTGACTCTAGCTGACTTAAACTGAACGATACGTGTTGATATGTGTGTATTTATGTGCATGCTATGGCTATATTTTAATTGGTTTCATGATTTTATCGTTTAGCCAATTAAACGTCTGGGAATCTCTTTAACTGTCTGATTTGTAGCTCTACATTTGCACTTCATTTTGTCCAAGATGAGCAGTGTGAGCAGCTGTTTCAACCTCACACACACACACAATTAATAAGTAAACAGACGGAGAAGGAAAGCAGGAAAAGTGAAACAGCCATAAAAATCAATATGCCAAAGGTGATGTGAAGCCGCCTGTTTCAGGCCTCTAGTCACCATAAATAAATAAAATCTCATTTCTAGGGTCAAAGCTCATAAAAATCATGTTGCAATGATAGACTTTAGACATTGCAAAGTGTATAAAAGCCTATTTGTCCTTAGCTAGGTCAGAAAAATCAATTTTCATCAAATTGTCAAGAGTTAATTATAGATTATTGTACAATCTGCTCTGAAACTGAAGTGTCAATACATACAGTTCATATTGCTATTATCAGCAGAAGCCTGTTACCTCCAAACTCACTGAATATTAGATTCTGAGTTCGATATCAGACCGCGTCCTCATTACATGCTCCTCATGCGTTAAAGATTCTCCAATTCTCCTCCGCGACTGTAAATGACTTTACATCTCTGGTTATTATAAAGTAATAGGTGCTCAAATTATTTTTGCATGGACTATTTATCAGTGTTTCATTCTTTTTTTTTCTTCTCCTTGTTTTTCTTTTGATGACTATTGGCGTTCAGGTCACCCAGCACGGCTCTGCTGATCAAAGATGAGACACGTAACGTCTTCTATGAGCTGGAGGACCCACGAGACGTTCAGGACCGCTGCGTAATTAAGATTTACTGCAAAGAGCCCGTCTACGGCACCTACCCCGGACACCACAACCCACACCTGGCTAATGGAGACCTGCGGGTAAGTGTGTGTGTGTGTATGTATGTGTGTGTATATTTCATTGAGTTCTCTTCATTTTAATGATTTAAATAATAAAATATAGAAAGGTTCAAGCTGAGTTCCTGAGAGAAGAAGACAATGACTGAGACGTTATACAGTATTTGTGACTTCTCATCCAAATTAGCTTTGCATTATAGCGATGCCAAAATAAAAAAATTAAAAAAAACAGATGCCAAGAAAATGATCCCCCTTTCGTTACAGTCACCTTTTCTTTCATTACCAATTCATTTTCTGTGCAGCTGGCTTATGACTCATAGATTAGGCAGCGAGACAAACACTTGTCTCTTTCTGGCAGTCGTAGATAGCAGCAAACCAAAATCATGCCACGAATAAAACATTTTGTAATTCCCCTTGAAAATTTGTGTTTATTTTTTTCCCCCCACGCCAATATCCATCTCCCACATAACGCTGATATTATGTCTGTGTGTTTACAAACATTAATTTGGGTTACATAATGTGTCCAAGCAGAAGTTACTTTCATCTACTCTCTCTCTCTCAAGAGGGTCTGAGTGAGTCACGTGACCTTCCTCCTGCACTACTGCTTTTGGATTAATGCCAGTCCTTCACATGAGCGCTGCTGACGAGGCTGGATGTAGACAGACTGTAAAATTGCATAAACACTGTTCCGAGATGATGGACTGCGGTCCGGGTCAGCTGAGGATCGGGTCATGGATGCAGACCCGTGTTGGTAAAATGGAAAATGGACTGCAGTTACGCGTATCGTAAATTTAAACCAAAGAGCGGAGGAGAACGCTTCACCGGTGACTCAACATCGTGTTCACACAGAGATGATGCTGACCTGCAGTGTGAGGTTTAGGAGGAGCCACGCCAACCCTGTGACTCCCTCCTGATAATAATGTCACCATTACATGCAGTGTTACATCTAATGGTGATATTAGTACCACTCATATTGGCTGCAATGTTCTTACATACTAATCAATAGCTATAAACATGAGCTCATACAGACCATAGACTGTATATAAAGATGGATGTAGCCAGGTGTGACATCACCCGGTAGTTTCATTGCACCCAGTTTGAAGCCCAGAGTTGTACCTCATGGTCAAGGTCATTTTCTCCATTTAAAGCCATTTTCAGTGCAGGCTGCTTCCTTTCACCCTCTGGAAACACGTCCTGCTATCCTGGACGGGGTCATCCCTATGTTCCCCCCATCAAAATTAGGCCCTATGGTCCCTTAAGGATTTTCCACCAAATTAGGCCCTATGTTTCCTCAGGCCTGTATTTCCACAGCACAGGTATGACCATTCCCTAATGCACATAACATGTTGTTGCCCCCCAACTTGTTTTTCATCTACTGTATTAAAATGCTTAAAAGACAGGTGAAATTCTTTATCTTATTATTAAACTGAGGGAACATAGACACAATCCCCCTCAAACCTAGGCTAATGCTAGCTTAATGGGAGCACTAAGGGGAGCACACTTGGGCTAAAAGTTAGCTACTTTAGCTAAACTGTGCTAACAGGGAGGTATCATAATCATGTAACATTAAACTGAGTAAAATATTGCGACAATGGTTCGACTCATTTTAGATCCCGGAGCCAGGGAGAACAGCTGGTGAGTGAACTGTCAATCACAGCTGTCAATCAACGTCCATATGGCAGACATCAAAGCTACTATTAGTCAATCTTATTAACGGAGCAATGATTTCCTAAATGACCACCAGTGCACTTATTAGAGGGCTTTGATTGAATGATTGAGACCGGAGTGACTCATTGAAAAAATTAGACTTTCTAGAGAGCAGTTGAGGCTTTTTGAATGGGAGTCAGTTGGAGCATCTAGCGGCCGTCAGTGGCTCTTAAATGTACTTTTGTACTGACTTCAGCCTCAAGCAGTGATAGTTGACGCTTGACACAGACTGACAGGTATCTCATTGATTGGACTGTTTTGGCAACTGTCATCCTGCGTTATCATTGCCGCCTGGGCCCACGTGGGGAAATAAAATTTTCAGCGAGTGACATCATCATGCAGCATTGTTAAACCTTTTCTGTGTGCAAATTTTTGTTCTCCAGTGTCACGAAGAGCTCATTAAGAAATAACTAAGCATTACTATCAGTCATTTATTCATTTATTGAACTGTAAATTGAATGTGTGTTATGATAATGACAAACACACAATCACAAAAATCTCACAGTGGGTTCGCTATGTCACGCACTATTTAATGGATTTAATGAACAGGTGAAGCACATGAAGTAGGATACAAGCATAACACTCTGCAGTTTTAACAGCTTTTGACCTTCAGATCGATCGGGGGAAAATCTCTGCACTCACCTGCTGACGTGCATACATGTGTGTTACCATGGTTACCAAACGATTTGCATAAATACAAGCATCACTCAAACGGATTGGCCATGAAACGTCTCCCCGAGCAGCTCACGATCAGTAGATGGACTGAAAAGTAGTGAAGGTTTTGAAATCATGCTAAAAAGATTTTTTTTTGCTTTCAGATCACAAACAAACTGCATCATTTAGCTTCAAACAGACTAAGACCCTTTGTTCAAGTTCGGAGAGTTTGATTTGCATTTTATATACCAGCCCAAATGGATCATACTCAACTGGAGAACACACCAAAGTTTGTTTTCACTAATCCAAACAAGTGTGAAAGCACCTGAAGGACTTTTTCAAACCGAGGACCTTTGTTGGTTAGTTTGGTTCCATTGAATCAGATTGTAGTTTGTTTTCTCTGTTGGTTTGACTCCTTTAGGCAGACTAAACTAATCTGAGTTTTGTTTGGTGTGGGAACATAATCCAACCTGAGCTAGCACAATGAAAGACATTGAATTTGGCCATTGGGCTTCTTCTGAACCTCCTTCCCCTCATGTGGTTTGTAGTGACGCATTTTGCTTTACTTGATGTATTCTGTGTGAAAAGGAAACATAAAAATTGACCAACTACTGATTTGGACCAAACTATAGGTTTGAAAATAGAGACCCTGACAGTTTCTCTGGAGGAGATAAAAGGTGTGAGTCTAACCTTTGTTTTGGTCGTGAAACCCCCCTGTTGGCTGATTCACACCAGCTATCAGTATAAAAACTCTTGGTGGTACAAAAACAGATTCGGAGCCCCTGATTCAACCAATTCCAATTGCTGTCTAATTGTATCAGCACTACATAGTAATCA
The DNA here is from genome assembly GCF_027409825.1 of Scomber japonicus. Classification (NCBI taxonomy): domain Eukaryota; kingdom Metazoa; phylum Chordata; class Actinopteri; order Scombriformes; family Scombridae; genus Scomber; species Scomber japonicus. Next base: position 7,260,899 of record NC_070597.1, on the reverse strand, counting down.
TGGCAAATGGGTGCAGGTAGGTGCAATGTTTGAAAATGACTTGAAGCTTTTTTTCCTTCCTGTTTGCAGCGTGTCCTAGCTTAATGTGACACAAGCGACAAAACCAGTTTAGTTACTTTTTGCTTTTGAAATCTCCTAACTGGCTGAGACCCAGTTTTCTATTTACTTCCTGACAGTCATGTTGATGGCACATCATGAACGAGGAACAGCTGATTCATTTAGTTGTAATAAGTGATCTCTGTTGCCAACAGCTGGAAGGGAAATCTTCAGACAGCTGGAAGTTTCTGATGAAGTTGCTGTTGGCTTAATAGTGTGTCATTTCAAGTAAAGAAACATCTAAATATCAGAATATAAAACATTTTCTTACACGATGTGATGTGATAGTCGGACACTTGATTGCTGTTAAGACACAGTGTTCCCCTCGCAGTGTTCCCAGTACCTGTAATAACCCTCCTGTTCAGTCGCTGTGCTCTTATTGATGAACCACAACAGGTTTTATCTTAATTTATCAGTCAGCTGCTGGCAAAATAAATGTGGCATGAGCCTGATTAGCATGATTACTAATCCTTTATGCATTTTGGTTACAGCTGCAGCAAAATAACCCTTTTTGCCAACAGATAGACAGACAGAGTGCCTGATGTCATTCAATTTTGCAGTGTTAGTGTTTTCTGTTACAAGGCCCTGTATTTTTGTTTGCCTCTAATTACACTGTGATTATGGAAATGAGAAAGCAGTAATTGAACGTGTTTGAGAATGCTGCTTTTATACAATAAAACAAATTATAAACTCGATAAATTACATTTCAGGAAAACATTGGGGACACGTGCGACACACACTGAGAAATGAATTTGCATGTTAAACAGCTGAAATGAAGCGAGCGTTGTAGACAGCAGGTCATTTTTTTGACACATTTGTTGCCGTCAATCAAACAACCCTGGGGCATTTTTTGTTTACATGCTCGTTTTGTGTGTGTGTGTGTGTGTGTGTGTGTGTGTGTCGGTGATTGCTTTTTTGCCTGCTGGTGTGCATGACTCGCAGCTGACGTTTTGGAGGTCAACTGTTCAGTGTCTCATGGGATCGGTCACCATCTTCAGCTTCAGCACAGCTCTAAAAAATCTTCCTAGCATTTTACAGCCTTATCAAAACCAACCGGCTAACCTTGAGTTTTATGTGTGTGTGTGTTGGCTGCATCTGCCATTGCCAAGGTGAGTGACTAGGACGCTTGTGTGTGTGTGTGTGTGTGTGTGTGTGTAAGCTTATTGAACCCTATCCCAGCAGAGCCAAGATTACTCCCAGATTGCAGATCACAAAAGCATGACCAGGATTACTGAAGTCCATCCAAGTCAGGAGCACAGAATATGGTTAAAGGAAAGAGATTGATTTGCAGATTTTTTCCGCAGCGGGAGAACGATCAGTTTTGAACACAGCAGAGAGACGAACCTTTCAGGAGGTACCTGCGATAGAAATCTGATGACTTCAGGGGGTCTTGAAGGTGGAATGAAATGCCCGTGTGTCTTCAGCACAGTTAAAGGATGGTGTCGATACGAGGTTGTTGCTAAGATACAAGCTGGAAGATGATGGCACTAGAGTCATTAGTCTGCTGTGAGGCTGTCTACAGGGTGTTGTTCTAAGAGGGCCTACAGGCTATTGTGTGGAAATATTGGCTTTTCAATTTGCATCAACTTCAGGAGATAGCCTTGTGCGTCACAAGCAATAACAATGTTGTCTTCTTTTGTGTTTCTTTGCTATATCTATTACTTCAAGCTGGTACCCTCTGATGCATGGCTTTCACTTACACCACACCCAGCTGCTGCTACCGCTGTTGCTGCTGCTCTCCATTTCGCTCCACTTTGTTTTACCTTTCTCTGTGACATTTAGGATTGATGCCAAAAGATAATCCCTTCATGCTAGGTATGTCGATAAGCTATCAAGTGCAACTTAAAACACACTTAAGGGAGCAGGGACTCTTTCCTGTCAATCTGAAAGCAGTATCTCAATTGCTGTGAAATATTACAGTAAATTGCACCAGCGTATTCTGATATATAGAAGTTACTTATATCACTAGTTTCCTCCTCGCCATTTCTCACCGTGCAATTGCTGAAAAATAGAAAATAGACTAAATTGAATAAACTTTCAAACTCTAACTGGATTATTCCTGCAGGAGAGTGTGATGTTGCTGTTTCTTTGACAGCTGCAGGTTGAAATATATGATAATCATGTTATTCAAAATGCAGCGAAAAGCATCTTTTTTTTTATATAATGTGTTGACCTTTATGTAAATATGCAAATAGTTGAGCTGACTAGGATATCTAGGTCATATATGCAAAAATATGCCAAATTTAAAAAAAAAATGCTTACATAAAGTCTTCAACATACAACAACAGTGTAATAGATGCAAAGAACAAACAAGAACTATAACAAGAAATCAAATAATGAAGAAGTAATTGTTTTTCTCATTTGGCATTCAGTCAACATTACAATAAGAACACCACTTCCACTCTGTGTGGGTATAAGGTTATAATAAAATATGAATACATTTCCCAGCAGCAACTTCAATTTTATTATGATGGCAAATTTAATAAGCAGCTTAAATCTCACAATGACATTTACCAATAAGCCATTTGCATTAGACTGGGAGTAAACATCAGCACACCACCACCAGTGTAGCTTCAACAAAAAATTTTAAAATAAAGGAGAAGATATTTTGGCTCAGGTGACATTTCTTAGTCAGCTCCATTCGCCATTGTCTTACAGTGACTATATTAGCTCCACATGTTGTTTGTATTGTGGGATAATTAACACATGGCAATGACAAACCCATCACAAACATATCATTTCTCTGCTCTTCCACTGTCTACTTTCCTCCTGGTGCAGTTTTCCTGTAAACAGACTTTCTGTGTATTTCTTAAGCCTAAAAAATGTGTTGTAGACTTTCTTCCAAAAAAAATGTCTGCAGAGAGAATTTTCAATACTTTTAAAGCCTGCATGGTTTATATTAATGTTTACTAGCTGTCTTCTTCTTTTGCTGCCTTTTGCTGGCACTCATTTCTTTACAGTGGCAGGAATGTGTGAGACTCGCTCATGATATTTTACAGGTGGGGAAAAAACATTTACTTCTGTAATGTCACCAAGTGTAAGCCACACATATGCAACAATATAAACATATTTCTTAAATATAGCTTGTCTGTCATTATACACTATTAATGCAATCAATCAATGTCGAATTTATTGCAGCTGAAATGGTCAAATCATAACTCCTGCAGATGTGCAAAGTTCCTCCAAGAACAATCTTTTAATAAGCTTACTGTCATGAATTAATATTTCTCCTCCCACAGAATGTGAACCAAGAAAGAGAGAAGTCATTTCCTAGGTTAAAAAAGTCAGTAAAATCCTCTCTCAGGCCTCAAAGTTGGACTAAAATGTCAGATGTTTTTTTCCAGTTGGTACTTTTGTCCTCCTCTGAGATGCAGGATATATACACACTCAGTTTTGTGACTCTTGTTCTTTTATTTATTCATAGAGGGAGATGGTGTACGCACCTCAGGACTCACCTAACCGCCGCCTCAGCAACCCCCCCATGTCTTCCCAGCATTCATCCTCCTCTGCCTCGCCTCCCCAAGGCTCACCGTCCCGCGCCCGCCTCCTCTACAGCGGCGGCAGGCCTTCCTCTTATGCCGGGCCGCCCCACCACACCCACTCCCTGCCGCACCCGCACTCCCAGTCCCACCACTCCTCTCCCCACCAGCAACCACAGCTCCACCAGCCCCCTCACAACCAGTCGGCCTTCTGCGCCTCCTCCAGCGCCATCCTGGAGCGCAGGGATGTGAAGCCCGACGATGAAGTGGGGGGATCAAGGAGCATGGTGCTGTTGCGGGGAGACGACCGTGGGGGAGGGGGGATCTACGCGGACCCTTACTCTCTGGGTCCCGAGGCGAGTCGGCTGAGTCTCGCAGGAGGGCCTCACTCCCCTCTTCCTGCCAGAGCAGACCCTTACGGCTCCTTATACCGCCGTGGAGGGGGAGGTGGAGGAGGAGGAGGAGCTGGGTCGGTGCGTTCACTCACTTCCTATTCAGCAGCTGCTTTACAAGGAGAGCTGATTGAAAGTGGTGCTCTCTACAGACCAGGAGGACAGCTCTATAACGACGCCTACGCTGCGTCTATGTTGGCCATGGGGCTCCGGGTGCCACCGCCCTCCTCCCCACAAAAAATACCCGATATGAGGGATTCCTACGGGGGCACCATGCCCGGTCGGGGCTCCCCTGGGAGGCAGAGTTTGAGAAGGGACTCTGTGACCTCCTCTGTGTTTGGGGATAGTCCCAAAGCCAGAGGTCAGGGCTCAGGGTTGGGTCTCACCTCAGAGCAGCTGTGCTTGATGGCCGGGCCTGGAGGGGAGGGAGGGAGCGCTGGGGGCTTCGGATCACCTCTGCTGGGCAACGAGACGGAGACCAGGTAGGACAGTTTCACCTCATGTTTCTTTTTATGTACACGCTGGTATTCACTGGAGTGAGACTGTGATATGCATATTCAGCTCACATCTGCTGTAGTTACAGTGTAGAGAATATACTTAGTATGCATGATAGATATTAGCACCATACAATATTTAACCATTAAAGTCAAATTATGTAACAGCTGAAAGAAATAGCTCATCTATTCTCTTATAAATGAAAAGCTGAACTCATTAGCTCAACTAAACATGCAGTATTTTACTCCTTTAGTCTTATTTACACCAAATAAGACTAAAAGTGATGGATGTGACCTAATGTTTGCATACTTTACTCAAATAAAATGAGTTGTTTGTTTCTCTGGTTAGAGAAAAAGAAAAAGTGCACACTGTGGACACTTGGTGACAGAAACATATTTTTATCATCAGTTCCTGGCTTACTGCAGATCATAGTGAAGCACTTTTCACTGCAGTAGAGCTGGGTTATATAAAATTAGATGGTGTGACACAGTTAATAGCAGACACTGTCCATTTTGACAGTGACAGACATTTTGTAACCGGTCGGAGGAGCAAAATTTGGTCAAATATCAGGGCGGGTTTACTTTGCACCAGTGATCGAGCTCTAAAAAATGGTAAATGGACTGCACTTATATAGCAGCTTTCTTCTTCTTCTTCTTCTGACCACTCAAAGCACTTTACACTACATGCCAACATTCACCCATTCACACACACACACACACTGATGGTGCAGCCTTCAGGAGCAATTTGGGGTTCAGTAATTTTGAGATGTGGACTGGAGGAGCCGGTGATGTCACTAATCCACAGATTGATGAAACACCTGCTCAACCTCTGAGCCACAGCCGCCCTATAATAAAACTAAAAGCAGTGTGAATTTCAAAGTAAAATTATAATTTAGCTTGATTCTCCAGTGCTGGCCAGTATTAAAAAAATATTATTTTAAGGAGGACCCCTGGTGGCCTGCTGGTTGATCAATGGGTTGATTCTGTCGGTGGACTTGTGTTGCATGTCTCACCTCTCTTTCCACCTGTTTTCTGTCTCTCTGCAACTTCAGTTATCAATCGTGCAGCAAGTACAAAAAGTATAACCCTTTCACTCTGACTTTCACTTATAAATGTGGCTAAAAAAGGAGGAAAATATTTATCAATGTTTAAACATTTATCAGAAATCGTTTACTGTACAGTTTATCTTTCGGTGTGTGAAACCAGGGAGCGTATGGAGGCTATGGAGAAGCAGATAGCCAGCCTGACCGGGCTGCTGCAGAGAGTTCTGAGCAGAGCGCCTGAGGCAGAAAGCCCGTAAGAGACACACACACACACACACACACACACACACACGCGCACTTATGCATTTCCTAGACCTAAGCTTAAAGGGGACATGTGTGTTTTTCTCTCATTTATATATTGATATATTGTTCTGATGTTGGATTTTAATATGGCTTAGTTCCAAAATGTAATGAGTAATCTATGTAAAAATGTTCCCTGAAAGTCAAAAGTCAGTTATCGCTACTTCCTCCTGGTGATGACAACAGATTGTTCACACATGCCCACAAACGGCCATCTGTTCTGTAGCCTTTGTTGCTAAGGTTGCTCCATGTGGTGTCAATTTGCATATTTCTGATCAGATTCAAGCTCCAACATGTACAGATGCATTTAAGAAGTTACCATTTCCAAAAATCCTGCTGCTATAGTTTGTTGATGTAGCTTCAAAAGCTGGCTAAAGCTTTGTGAAGTTGACCAATCAGAACAGAGAGGGCTCATCGGGAGGGGGCGGGCCTTAAGGAGACCGGAGCTAAAACGGCTTGTTTCAGACAGAGGCTGAACTGAGGGGCTTCATATAGAGCCAGTATTCGATCAATCATCCGTTTTGACTCTAAATCATGCAAAGATATTCCAGTGGAGGCCCAGATTATAAATATAGACTGGGAAATGTCCTGAATATGTCCCCTTCAAAATGAAATTTGAGGTATTGAGGACAAGCCATAATATATTGACGATGGTTTTAAACAAAAAAAATCCTCCTCAAAAAGATAAAAAGCTAAGCATGAACATGCAGTCTTGTTGCCATCACTTTAGAGGACATTACACTGACTCACATTCATTTCCTAGAGATTAACCCAAACATTAACCACCACTTGCCTGACCATTACTGTTACATTTATCAATTTGCAGTGTGGAAACTTGATTTTTGTGATATGTAATACAATTATACACACAGGAAATATGAAAATAAACTCCACATGAGTAAAACTTCAAGCACAACATTTATTACCCTGTTTGTGTATATAGCGCCCTTAAAACCTGAGATGTCCATAACAAGCACATCACTTCTAATTTATTGTTTAGCCAGACAGCATCTGTCAGCGGCGGCAGTAAACGGTGATGATTCACGTCGGAAAACGTCCACACCGCAGTTTATTCTCTTGAGAATATTGAATGAGCCAACGAGGAAGTGATTTCAGACACGTCCGTTTCACAAGCAACAGAGTCGCAGCACATATATTTTCCAACATTTCTCGTCATATATCAACAACTTCTCAGTAGCAAAGTCGATAGTGTGTTCTGGCTTGTAAGTACTTTAACACTTGCCTCTTCCAGGGAGAAGATTGAGTCAGCCAGCGACTGCTCTGCAACTGACAGTAAGTGCTCACTATCAAAAAAAAGAAAAAAAAAAGACAAACTATTTCCTATCACTGCCTGTCACTGCTCCTCACTGCTGCCTGTTTGATAGCCACATAAATTGCCCCCTCTTCCTCTCACAGGGCTGCCGCTATTTCATTATTTCTGCATAATTGTTAAAATGCCTCACATGTGATGGTAATGGCTGACTCTGCAGGCTTCTTCGTACTGTGTGGGTCTGTTCGAAACCGCATACTTTCCTACTACTCGTACTAACTCTGACGTCATTTGAAGTATGTAGTGTGTTTCAACTGCGTAGTATGTGATTTAGAGTATGTGAGAAGTTCCTGGATGGTTTACTAGATTCTCCAGAAATGTAGAGTATGCATCAAGAGCTGAGTACCCACACTCAAATTACCAAAGATGCAACGCAACTTCTGAAAAAAAACACAAAATGCAATCGTCACAGATCGCCACCTCGGTGGTTTCAAGGTAGCTACAGCGAGGGTATGTTCGCTTCCTGTTTTCAAAATAAAAGCACCAATTCTATCGTTATGGTTTTCTTTATAATAAAGGGCAACGAGTGTTTTATTTTTGTGAATATGACCGGAAGTGCGTTACTCGCTATGGCTAACTTGTGCGGCTCCGAATTCGCAGGAACAAAACTTTAAACAGGTGTTATTTGGACAAATTAGCGTCACATTGTGGATCTAAAGGGCCACTTTCTCGCCTAAAAGGGTTAGAAATGTGGATAAAATGGTATATTTACAGAGTTAGACCTAAAATGAAATCAGCTTCAGCCTACTGATTTCAGCTCGGGTAGGGACGAAATGCATTGTGGGTTATCGTGTCTGCTTACTATCTGGACGTTTAGTGTGTAGTGTGTAGGATGGAAGTATGTAGTATAGAAGTATGTAGTATGTAGTATGCGGTTTCGAACACAGCCTATGTGTCGGCTTTTGTTGCTGCTGCTGCTTCTGCTGCTGCTGCTGTTGTAACTGGTGTCCATGCTTCTTGTTTTAGCTGGACGAACTAATAAAAAGAAAGGTAGCTATGTGTTCCTGAAGTGCTAATCTGTTCCCTCGTCTACCCCCCGCTCCCTCCCCCCTCTGTGTTCTTTATGCTTTATTTTTGGATCCCCACTGGTTTTCTTCACTTTTCCCTTCCCTTTGTTTTTTTATATATATATATTTGAGTTAGAAACCATTTGAGTTGCATTAAATCAGACAATGTTTTCTTCTTTTTTTGTTGCTCTATTTGTGGGAGCTAGAAATGTTTTATATTCACAAAAGTCTGTTGAGGTATTTAGTGGCACTTTTGTAAAAAAAAAAAATCTTCCTCATGAAACTGCGTGATTTGGAGGCAAAATGAACTGCTTTGTTAAAATGAAGAGATTTCTCCGATTTAAATTCATGTCCTTCTTTCTTATCTGATTTCATATAAACATTGGAAAAGTGTGATCTCGTATAAAGAATACAGATAAGCCTGGATATTTTTAATCTGTTGCAACTTAAAACAGATTTTTATTTTTCTTGAGTCTTTTTTTTTTGACCATTAATTCCCATTTAAATTTGAACTGAAGCTTCACAGATTTTCTTTAAATGTTAAAAACTGTGACGTCAGCTCTTTTAACATTTTTCTATCTCCCTCCTGTTAAGATCTGTCAGATACTTATCTGTTGGACTGCCAGAATGATGAAAGTGTGTATTATCCTCAGTCAGTAACAGTCAAATTGACTCACGCTCTTATCTGCTCGGACCGTCTTTGTGCTTGCAGTTAAAATCTTATTCATCTAAACTGGTGAAGCAGCAGAAAGACGTTTGGGGTAACAACGGCGCTCCCCATTGTCACGGTTACGTGCTCTACCAAAGCCGGCCTGAAATATGCTCACATAAAGGATAGACTCTGCAGCTAAAGTTGTCTGCAGAGGTTTTAGCACTAGGGTGTTGGAGATATTACTGGAGTATAAGTGTTGATCTGGTGGTGCTTTTTTCACAGTCTTGATTGTTTGGAGTGAAAACAGCGTTAAAATGCAACTCTGATAAACCACTCTGTGTTATCAATTGATTGTCCTCTAGTTACTCTCCCTTTTTGTCTTCGTTCTGCATGATGCATTTGACTCAACACCTCAATTACTTTCAGAGCATAGCATTCATTGTCATTTCAAAGGATTATCTGAGTTGGAAACACTCATACATTCGGGCTGTCTGGGGGTTCTTTATAATGAGAAACTTGGATTTAGTGAAAATGTAGTTTTTTCACTACTGACCCTGTTTGTCCTCAAAGCCTTCCCATGCTGTTTATCATTAAATCTGTGTAAGACTGTAATCTCCACCCTTGACCTATAGCACAGATAGAACTTGTCCTGAATTGCTGTCGGCAAATCCTCATAACCTGAAAAAATTAATATTCAGCATCCAGACAGACAAATTGTTGTTTAACTGGATGAAGATATTTGAGGTCATGAGAAACAAACCTTTTGAGGATTTGGCTTTCACTGTGTTTTGGGACAACTTCTATCAGTTCCAGTGTGCTCTAAGGGAAACCAAAAAACCAAACATAGAGAAAGTCTCCTGTATTAAAATATTGTTTTTTGATGGGCAGCTTTGACACCGTCTGCTCCCTTGGCCCTGATGCCACCTCCACCCTCAGGGGGCAATCAGCCGGTGATGGTGTCCAGACTGCAGATGCAGCTCCACCTACAAGGCCTGCAGCAAAACACCAACGCTCTGCGCAAACAGCTCTCACAGCTGCGCAACATGCAGGTGTGTAAACATGTGAATAAAAAGGGTTTAAACTGCAGTTGAATTTCTTTTTTTATGTGTGTGTATTTATGACTGTAAGTTTACAAGTGTATTATATACTGTACAATAAGTTAGCGGTTTATCTCTAAAACAAATATAATCTGATATAATACAACAGCCCTGCAGTAAATTATAAATTTATGGCGATTATAAATTTTTAATTGACCCTAACCATTTTTTTAAAACAATTGTTTATTATGTTTAGATTACAGAACATACTGAGACTATTTTAAGAACATCAATAAGAATATCAAAAAACTAATTAATAGATAAATAAAATAAGAAGCAACAGCCAAAATAAGGATAATAATTATTGTAATAATAATAAATAATTCAACTTTACAGTGATTCTGTGTATAGCAAAGATGCTATATAAATTGAGAGATAGAGAATTATTATTATTAGTATGATTAGTATCATTATTATTATTATTATTATTATTATTATTATTATTTGATAGAATAGAATAGATCTTTATTGTCATTGTCACCAGGTACAACGAAATTAAAAGTGCTCTCCAGTCAGTGCATCATATATTTGAATCTCTATTGAAGAGTTTAGACAAAATCTGATCATTATAACCTTCATTAAAGTACTTATTTTAGGGCTGTTGAATTAAACTGCATTAGTTGTAACTACAGTATGTGTACCTAATAATAAACTGAGTGTATTATTCAGCGTGTGTACTCAAACATCAATGTAAAAACTTTGTAAATTGTAGATGAATGGCAGGTAAAAATAACCATGTTACTTTGTGTCCAGCTGGAGAACCAGGACTCAGTCCTGTCCCTGCTGAGGCAGACGGAGTCAGAGCTGAGCCTCATGATGCTGGACGCCATGCGCACCCAGGAGGACCCGCTCCAGAGACAGCGCCTCCTAGTGGAGGAGGAGAGACTCAAGTACCTCAACCAGGAGGAGCTGCTCATCCAACAGCTGCAGTGAGTTCAGAGAACAATTGATTTATTCAGCAAGGACGAGCTTTACAGAGAGTAATTAGTCTTGGTTGCACTAATGTGACGGGACCACACAGGGACTGCAGGACCTCACACAGTGTCAGGGGACATCCAAAGACATCAGACTATGGCTGGGCATCCAAACTCTGCACTTTTGTTGTTATCTATCACAATGTGTCTGTAGTAGTATTGAAAGTTGCCATCAAAAAGCCTGGTTAGATGTGTAGTCTTATTTACTTAATATTTAATCATTGAGTTCCCAGTTTAAATCAGATTTGTGCCAGGTTTATTTTGGCTCATTCTCTGTACAGCTGCTCGGGTTTAGACAACATTTAACATGAGAAGTTTATCTTCTTTTGTCAGATGAAACATATGGTTTTGGAGAAAAAAAGATGTAGTTCTGGTATCTCTACAAACAACAGATTTTTTTTCACTATCTGCAGTCAAGAGACAGGCTGCTTTAGAGGAGAGACAACTAGAGTCCAAAAATAACTTGTTTGCAGCAGCAAA